>NC_136060.1:134754589-134995589 GCF_964261635.1 Lissotriton helveticus | reverse complement strand
GTGAGGAGGTGAGGGTGAGGAGGTGAGGGTGAGCGGGTGAGGGTGAGCGGGTGAGGGGGTGAGGGTGAGCGAGGGGGTGGTGAGGGTGAGGGGGTGTGGGGTGAGCGAGGGGGGTGTGAGGGTGAGGGGGGGTGAGGGGGTGTGAGGGTGAGGGGGTGTGAGGGGGGTGAGGGGGGTGAGGGGGGTGAGGGGGGTGAGGGTGTGAGGGGGGTGAGGGGGAGTGAGGGGAGGGTGAGGGGGAGTGAGGGGAAGGGTGAGGGGGTGAGGGGGTGTGGGGGTGAGGGGGTGTGAGGGTGAGGGGGTGTGAGGGTGAGGGGGTGTGAAGGTGTGAGGGTGAGGGTGTGAGGGGGTGTGAGGGGGTGTGAGGGGGTGTGAGGGGGTGTGAGGGGGAGTGAGGGGGTGTGAGGGGGAGTGAGGGGGAGTGAGGGGGAGTGAGGGGGAGTGAGGGGGAGTGAGGGGGAGTGAGGGGGAGTGAGGGGGTGAGGGGAGTGAGGGGGAGTGAGGGTGAGGGGGTGTGGGTGAGGGTGAGGGGGTGAGGGTGAGGGGGTGTGAGGGTGAGGGGGTGTGAGGGTGAGGGGGTGTGAGGGTGAGGGGGTGTGAGGGTGTGAGGGTGTGAGGGTGTGAGGGTGTGGGGGTGAGGGGGTGAGAGGGTGTGAGGGTGTGAGGGTGAGGGGGTGTGGGGGTGAGGGGGTGTGAGGGGGTGTGAGGGGGTGTGAGGGGGTGAGGGTAAGGGGGGTGAGGGTAAGGGGGGTGAGGGTGAGGGGGGTGAGGGGGTGTGAGGGGGTGTGAGGGGGTGAGGGTAAGGGGGGTGAGGGTAAGGGGGGTGAGGGTAAGGGGGGTGAGGGTGAGGGGGGTGAGGGTGAGGGGGGTGAGGGTGAGGGGGTGTGAGGGTGAGGGGGTGTGAGGGTGAGGGTGTGAGGGTGAGGGTGTGAGGGTGAGAAGGGTGTGAGGGTGAGGGGGTGTGAGGGTGAGGGGGTGTGAGGGTGAGGGGGGTGTGAGGGTGAGGGGGTGTGAGGGTGAGGGGGTGTGAGGGTGAGGGGGTGTGAGGGGGTGTGAGGGTGAGGGGGTGTGAGGGTGAGGGGGTGTGAGGGGGTGAGGGTGAGGGGGTGTGAGGGTGTGAGGGGGGGTGAGGGGGGGTGAGGGGGGGTGAGGGGGGTGAGGGGGTGTGAGGGGGGGTGAGGGGGGGTGAGGGGGGGTGAGGGGGGTGAGGGGGGTGAGGGGAGGTGAGGGTGTGAGGGGGTGTGAGGGTGTGAGGGTTTGAGGGTGGGAGGGTAGGGGGTGAGGGGGTGAGGGGGGGTGAGGGGGTGAGGGGGGGTGAGGGGGTGTGAGGGGGTGTGAGGGGGTGTGAGGGGGTGAGGGGGTGTGAGGGTGTGAGGGGGTGTGAGGGTGTGAGGGGGTGTGAGGGGGTGTGAGGGGGTGTGAGGGGGTGTGAGGGGGTGTGAGGGTGAGGGGGTGTGAGGGGGTGAGGGTGAGGGGGTGTGAGGGGGTGAGTGTGAGGGGGTGAGTGTGAGGGGGTGTGAGGGGGTGTGAGGGGGTGTGAGGGGGTGTGAGGGGGGGTGAGGGGGGGTGAGGGGGGGTGAGGGGGGGTGAGGGGGAGTGAGGGGGAGTGAGGGGGAGTGAGGGGGAGTGAGGGGGAGTGAGGGTGAGGGGGTGTGGGTGAGGGTGAGGGGGTGAGGGTGAGGGGGTGTGAGGGTGAGGGGGTGTGAGGGTGAGGGGGTGTGAGGGTGAGGGGGTGTGAGGGTGTGAGGGTGTGAGGGTGTGAGGGTGTGGGGGTGAGGGGGTGAGAGGGTGTGAGGGTGTGAGGGTGAGGGGGTGTGGGGGTGAGGGGGTGTGAGGGGGTGTGAGGGGGTGTGAGGGGGTGAGGGTAAGGGGGGTGAGGGTAAGGGGGGTGAGGGTGAGGGGGGTGAGGGGGTGTGAGGGGGTGTGAGGGGGTGAGGGTAAGGGGGGTGAGGGTAAGGGGGGTGAGGGTAAGGGGGGTGAGGGTGAGGGGGGTGAGGGTGAGGGGGGTGAGGGTGAGGGGGTGTGAGGGTGAGGGGGTGTGAGGGTGAGGGTGTGAGGGTGAGGGTGTGAGGGTGAGAAGGGTGTGAGGGTGAGGGGGTGTGAGGGTGAGGGGGTGTGAGGGTGAGGGGGTGTGAGGGTGAGGGGGTGTGAGGGTGAGGGGGTGTGAGGGTGAGGGGGTGTGAGGGGGTGTGAGGGTGAGGGGGTGTGGAGGGTGAGGGGGTGTGAGGGGGTGAGGGTGAGGGGGTGTGAGGGTGTGAGGGGGGGTGAGGGGGGGTGAGGGGGGGTGAGGGGGGTGAGGGGGGTGAGGGGGTGTGAGGGGGGTGAGGGGGGGTGAGGGGGGGTGAGGGGGGTGAGGGGGGTGAGGGGAGGTGAGGGTGTGAGGGGGTGTGAGGGTGTGAGGGTTTGAGGGTGGGAGGGTAGGGGGGTGAGGGGGTGAGGGGGGTGAGGGGGTGAGGGGGGGTGAGGGGGTGTGAGGGGGTGTGAGGGGGTGTGAGGGGGTGAGGGGGTGTGAGGGTGTGAGGGGGTGGTGAGGGGGTGTGAGGGGGTGTGAGGGGGTGTGAGGGGGTGTGAGGGTGAGGGGGTGTGAGGGGGTGAGGGTGAGGGGGTGTGAGGGGGTGAGTGTGAGGGGGTGAGTGTGAGGGGGTGTGAGGGGGTGTGAGGGGGTGTGAGGGGGTGTGAGGGGGGGTGAGGGGGGGTGAGGGGGGGTGAGGGGGGGTGAGGGGGGTGAGGGGGGTGAGGGTGAGGGGGGTGGGGGGGTGAGGGGTGTGAGGGTGAGGGGGGGTGGGGGGTGTGAGGGTGTGAGGGGGTGTGAGGGTTTGAGGGTGGGAGGGTGGGAGGGTGAGGGGGTGTGAGGGTAGGGGGGTGAGGGGGTGAGGGGGGTGAGGGGGTGTGAGGGGTGTGAGGGGGTGTGAGGGTGTGAGGGGGTGTGGGGGTGTGGGGGTGTGGGGGTGTGAGGGGGTGTGAGGGGGTGTGAGGGTGAGGGGGTGTGAGGGGGTGTGAGGGTGTGAGGGGGTGTGAGGGTGTGAGGGTGTGGGTGTGAGGGTGAGGGTGAGGGGGGTGGGGGTGAGGGGGTGGGGGTGAGGGGGTGAGGGGGTGGGGGTGAGGGGGTGAGGGGGTGGGGGTGAGGGGGTGAGGGGGTGTGAGGGTGAGGGGGGTGAGGGTGAGGGGGGGTGAGGGTGAGGGGGGTGAGGGTGAGGGGGTGTGAGGGTGAGGGTGTGTGAGGGGGAGGGTGTGTGAGGGGGAGTGTGTGTGAGGGGGAGTGGGGTGAGTGGGGTGAGGGGTAGAGGGTGTGAGGGGGTGGGTGTGGGGGATAGGGGGAGTGAGGGGGAGAGGGAGGGTGAGGGTGTGTGAGAGTGAGGGGGAGAGGGAGGGTGAGGGTGTGTGAGAGTGAGGGGGAGAGGGAGGGTGAGTGTGTGAGAGTGAGGGGGAGAGGGAGGGTGAGGGTGTGTGAGAGTGAGGGGAGAGGGAGGGTGAGGGTGTGTGAGAGTGAGGGGGAGAGGGAGGGTGAGGGTGTGTGAGAGTGAGGGTGTGAGGGAGAGTGAGGGTGTGAGGGAGAGTGAGGGTGTGTGAGAGTGAGGGGGAGAGGGAGGGTGAGGGTGTGTGAGGGTGAGAGGGGTGTGGAGAGTGAGGGGGTGAGGGTGAGAGGGTGTGTGAGGGTGAGGGTGTGTGAGGGTGTGTGAGGGTGTGTGGGGGTGTGGGCGTGAGGGGGTGAGGGGGTGTGAGGGTGAGGGGGTGTGAGGGGGTGAGGGGGTGAGGGGGTGTGAGGGTGAGGGGGTGTGAGGGGGTGAGGGGGTCTGAGGGGGTCTGAGGGGTCTGAGGGGGTCTGGGGGGTCTGAGGGGGTCTGAGGGGGTCTGAGGGGGTCTGAGGGGGTCTGAGGGGGTCTGAGGGGGTCTGAGGGGGTCTGAGCGTGAGGGGGTCTGAGCGTGAGGGGGTCTGAGCGTGAGGGGGTCTGAGGGGGTCTGAGGGGGTCTGAGGGGGTGTGAGGGGGTGTGAGGGGGTGTGAGGGGGTGTGAGGGGGTGTGAGGGGGTGTGAGGGGGTGTGAGGGGGTGTGAGGGGGTGTGAGGGGGTGTGAGGGGGTGTGAGTGAGCGTGAGGGGGGGAGTGAGCGTGAGGGGGTCTGAGCGTGAGGGGGTCTGAGCGTGAGGGGGTCTGAGCGTGAGGGGGTCTGAGCGTGAGGGGGTCTGAGCGTGAGGGGGTCTGAGCGTGAGGGGGTCTGAGCGTGAGGGGGTCTGAGCGTGAGGGGGTCTGAGCGTGAGGGGGTCTGAGCGTGAGGGGGTCTGAGCGTGAGGGGGTCTGAGCGTGAGGGGGTCTGAGCGTGAGGGGGTCTGAGCGTGAGGGGGTCTGAGCGTGAGGGGGTCTGAGCGTGAGGGGGTCTGAGCGTGAGGGGGTCTGAGCGTGAGGGGGTCTGAGCGTGAGGGGGTCTGAGCGTGAGGGGGTCTGAGCGTGAGGGGGTCTGAGCGTGAGGGGGTCTGAGCGTGAGGGGGTCTGAGCGTGAGGGGGTCTGAGCGTGAGGGGGTCTGAGCGTGAGGGGGTCTGAGCGTGAGGGGGTCTGAGCGTGAGGGGGTCTGAGCGTGAGGGGGTCTGAGCGTGAGGGGGTCTGAGCGTGAGGGGGTCTGAGCGTGAGGGGGTCTGAGCGTGAGGGGTCTGAGCGTGAGGGGGTCTGAGCGTGAGGGGGTCTGAGCGTGAGGGGGTCTGAGCGTGAGGGGGTCTGAGCGTGAGGGGGTCTGAGCGTGAGAGGGGGAGTGAAGGGGAGGGTGGGGTGAGAGGGGGTGAGAGGGGGTGAGTGAGGGTCCGTAGTAAATGGTGGCAGGGCAGACATAAGACAGAGAAGAGACTGCGTGGTGACTGCATTGGTCAATTTCAGAATCAGGAGGGGCAGAGTCCGGACAGTCTGCGAGGGATCAATGTGTCTAGAGGCAAAGCATAGCGGATGTAGCATTGCAGCTAGCAAGTCGAGTGTTTTCAAGCTGAGTGTCCCTAGAGAGATGGCAACACAGCAACAGCATTTGAGGAGCAAAGTTACTGTAAACAAGCACGGTAGGCTTTCACTTTCGTCCAGAAAAAAAAACCGAGAAAGGTGCAGAGAACGCCGAACAAAAGACGGCTTCCCCGCGACATGGATGCAAAAAAGAAAAGCGGACATCAAAGGAAGGGTGGGAGGGAACGAGCATATGGGGTGTGAGCGATAACTAAAGTTAATTGATGTAAGAAGGGGAGCAGGAAGTGAGGCCGAGCGCGCGCTGGCAAAAGCAGTCTGCTGCTTTCAAGTCTGATGCCAGATGCCAGCTTCGCGCTTGAATGCCTCACATGCACTGGCCATAAACCGCATTCCAAAGGTCTTTGGGAGCATTTTCTGGTGCCCCTTACTATATCTCTCGCATAGCGATCACTTACGCGATAGCTAGGCACAACCTAAAAAAGGAAAATGCTACTTACCAGTATGCATCTGTTCTTGGCATGCAGAGTTGCAGAGTTGTACACTTAGCATTAGATCGCCACCTGGTGTTGGGCTCAGATGATTGCATGTTGTTGTCGTCCTGGAAGAAGTCTTTTGTAGTCACGAGATAGGTGACTCCTCCCTTGGACGATAGTGCGCATCGGCATCGGCTCCATCCTTAGATTGTTTTTCGCCATGATGGGAAATGATGGAGTTAGTAGAAATAAAGAAAGGATGTCCATGTGTATATCTAATTAAGATGAAACTAGAACAGATACAGGTCCCTGGGAAGCGGGAGGGCGTGTACAACTCTGCAGCTCTACATGCCAAGAACAGATGCATACTGGTAAGTAGCATTTTCCGTTCGAGGCATATGAGCTGCAGATTATACACTTAGCATAGATTGTGCAGCAGTGTCTCCCCTAGCGGTGGTTACCTGTATCTGTTGCAGTAGTTTGAAAGAGTTGTTTGCACAGCTTGGCCTACTACAGCTTGCCGCTTTGCTTGCACGTCAACACAGTAGTGTTTAGTGAAGGTGTGTGTTGTAGACCATGTTGCTGCCTTGCAGATGTCTTCTAGGGGAATGATCCCTAAGAAAGTCATAGAGGCTCCTATTTTGTGTGTGGAGTGCGCTCTAGGAGGAACTGTTAATGTAAGTGTTGCTTTTTGATAGCATATTTGTATACATTTTACAATCCACCTTGCAATTCCAGCTTTAGAGAAGGGGTGGTGTGGTGGAGAGAAAGCTACAAACAATTGCTTTGTTTTGCGAAAGGATTTGGTCCCATCTATATAATAGAGAAGAGCTCTTTTAACATCTAGTGTGTGTGTAGAGCTCTTTCTGCTACAGAGTCTGGGTTTTGGAAAAACACCGGTAACTCTACAGATTGCTTTAAATGAAACGGAGTAATGACTTTTGGAAGGAATTTAGGATTTGTTCTGAGAACCACTTTATTACAGTGTAATTGAAAAAATGGTTCTTGTATAGTGTAAGCTCGAATCTCACTAACTCTCCTAAGAGAGGTAATAGCTACTAGAAAAGCTGTTTTCCATGTGAGGAATTGCAGTTCACATTTGTGAAGAGGTTCAAAAGGTGGTCCCATGAGCCTTGTAAGAACAATGGTTAGGTTCCACTCTGGAGAGGGTGGTAACCTGGGAGGAATTATTCTTTGTAATCCTTCCATAAATGCTTTAATAGCAGGCACTCTAAATAAAGACAGATGTCTATTTTGTAAATATGCTGCAATTGCTGCCAGGTGTAGGCGTATAGATGAATATTCCAAGTTACATCTTTGTAAATGTAGAAGGTAGCAAATTATATTTTGGATGGAAGCATCTGGGGATCAATTTGGTTATTTTTGCAGTAAATGGCAAATCTTTTCCATTTAGCGGCATAGCAAGCTCTAGTAGTAGGTCTCCTGGCTTCTTTAATGATATTCATACAGTCTGGTGGTAGGTTAAGATAACAAAACTCTAAGACCTCAGGAGCCAGATCGCCAGATTAAGTTGGCTTGGGTCTGGATGTCTGATGTCTCCATGGTTCTACGTTAGCAGGGACGGTGTTAGACGTAGCTTTTGGTGTGGAACTAGGGATAGTTCTAGCAATGTTGTATACCACGGTTGGCGTGCCCATGTGGGAGCTATTAAAATCAGTTTGAGCTACTGTTGTCGTAGCTTTAGTGGTATTAGTGGTAGTGGCGGAAAAGCGTACGCAAATCTGTCTGACCAGTTCATCCATATCGCATTGCCCTTGGACAGCGGGTGTGGAAACCTGGCGGCGAAGGTTGGGCATTTTGCTTTTTCATGTGTGGCGAACAGATCTATGTCTGGATGACCCCACTTGTGAAAGAATGGTAGAAGAACTTGCGTATATAGTTCCCATACGTGAATTTGTTGCGTCTGTCGACTTAACAGATCTGCTATCTGATTGTGAACTCTTGGAAGGTGTTCTGCTTACAGATATATGTTTTGTGGAATGGTCCATCTCCAAATGTTCTGTGAAAGCTGGGACAGCTGTAGAGAGTTGTCCCCCCTGTTTTTGTATATAGTACATGGCTGTCATGTTGTCCGTCCGGATTAAGACAGCTCTGTTTTGTACTTGTACTTGGAATGTTTTGAACGCTAAGAATATTGCTAGCAGCTCTTGGTGATTGATATGGAACGATCTTTGTTGAATGGTCCATTGCCCTTGAGTTGTATGATGTAGGAGATGGGCTCCCCATTCTGTGAGAAATGAGTCTGCTGTAAGTACTATTTATGGAACAGGTTCGAGGAATGGCCGCCCTTTTGTCAAGTTTTTGTTGTTCCACCACTGCAGAGAGTGATGTGTGCGGCTGTCTACCAACACCAGGTCTGTTAGTTGTCCTTGAGCGTGATTCCACTGTTGTGCTAGACATTCCTGTAACGGACGCATTTG
Organism: Lissotriton helveticus; assembly: GCF_964261635.1. Lineage (NCBI taxonomy): Eukaryota > Metazoa > Chordata > Amphibia > Caudata > Salamandridae > Lissotriton > Lissotriton helveticus. The sequence continues at coordinate 134,987,735 of NC_136060.1, read as the reverse complement.
CAGTCTTGCACATGGTACAATAAAGATGCAAGATGCCATCATGCCTATTAGTCTCATGAACACTCTGGCTGGAAGAGAGTGTTGATGTTGAAACTTTGTGACTAAGGCTTGAATGCTCTGTATCCTTGCTGGAATGGAATACGCTAGAGCTGTAGACGTGTTTATTGTAGCCCCTAAATATTGATGTACATGAGAGGGCTGTAGGTGCGACTTGGTGTAGTTGATTGTGAACCCTAAGTCGTGCAATGTTTGAATTGTCTGATGTGTGTGTTGGACACACTGATTGAATGACTTGGGTTTTAAGAGCCAATCGTCTAGATATGGGAAGACATGTATCTGTTGTCTTCTGAGATGTGCTGCTACTACTGCTAGGCACTTTGTGAACACTCTTTGTGCAGTTGTTACCCCGAATGGAAGGACTTTGAATTGATAATGCTGTCCTTCCAGTACAAACCTCAGATACTTCCTGTGAGAAGGATGTATGGGAATGTGGAAGTAGGCGTCGTTTAGATCTAGTGTTGTAAGGAAGTCGCCTTGTTGCAGCAATGGGAGCACTTGTTGTAAAGTGATAATATGAAAATGATCTGAGTGTATATATTGATTGAGGGGCCAGAGGTTGAGAATTGGTCTTAGTGTCACGTCCTTTTTGGGTATTAGAAAATACAGCGAGTAAACCCTGGTTCCTTGATGTTGTAAAGGAACTATTTCTATTGCGTCCTTTTCAAGAAGTGATAGGACTTCTTGTTTGAGCAGTATAAGATGTTATGCAGACATTGGACGCTGCCTGGGTGGTATGTGTGGAGGGGTAGCTGTAAGTTCGAAGGTAGTAGCCATACTGGATAATTTGTCTTACCCACCTGTCTGTTGTGATGGAATTCCAGACAGGTAAGAACTGTGTTAGTCTGCCTCCCACAGGAGTTGAGTGCTGTTGGGTGAGCAGAGGGAAGTCACTGTTTTGTGGTGGAAGAGGTTCGATTACTGTTGTTACCTCGACCTCTTCCATTATTGTTGTTGCTTCTATAGCCTACTCTAAAATATCCTTTACTGGAGAATGTCTGTATTGGATTTGAAGGAAGCTGTATTGTCTGCTCCAGTCTGTTTGAAGCCTCCTCTATAGAAGGAGCGACAAAAGGAGCCTCTAGCTTATGTGGATTGCAAAGCTCCCATAGATTTGGCTGTATCGGTATCTTTCTTCATTTTCTCAAGTGCTGTGTCTACATCTGGTCAAAACAATTGATGTTGGTTGAATGGCGGATTTAAGATGGTAGTTTGCACTTCCTGCTAAATTCCTGAAATGCGTAGCCACGCATGACGTGCAAGTAGGACACTAGTGTTTACAGCTCTAGATGCAGTGTCTGCTACATCAAGTGCATACTTGATTGAGACATTTGAAATTAACTTGCCTTCTTGTATAAGTTTGTTTGCCTGCTCCTTATATTGGTCAGGTAGATGTTGTAGTAATGTCTCGTACTGATCATAGTGAGCTCTGTCATATCTTGCAAGGAGGGCTTGTGTGTTAGCTATACGCCATGTATTGGTAGCTTGTGCAGCTATCATTTTTCCTGAAGCATCTATCACCTTAGATTCTTTATCAGGGGTGGTGCTTCACCTGATGTCTGAGTTTGCTCTTTTTCTAGCATTTGACACGACTAGGGAATCTAAGGGTAGCTGTCCTTTAATGTAGACAGGATCCCCAGGAGCAGGTCTATATTTTTCTCAATTCTATGGTTTAGAATCCTAGCACGTACAGGATATTTAAATACTTCTGGAGCATGTTTGATGACTGTTAGACGGGGACCTGGAGGGTCGGCCGAGCACAAGGGGAGAGGCCTCCGGTGAGGGCCGTCTCCAGCGATCGTACAGACAAGTAACTTCCCCCCCACAGATGGACACCACACGAAGATCAGATTAACACCTTTTATAGGCAGTTCTCGAAGTAAGATAGCATGATACAATGAGATCTGGACACGAGGATCCTCTCAATTCTAGTCTCTCTTAGGGAAGGGGGTAGCGGGACAGTCTTGGTACCCGTAGGTACGGCGGTGGAACGGTGATAGCTCACAATCCTCGAGCTCGGTGTTCGGATGGGTCGGACCGCGGCAGCGCCAGCAGGTCCCGAAGAGGTCGTAGGTGGCAACGGGCCGCGGCAGCGCCTGCAGGTCCCAGCAAGGATGACGGTTACAACGGGCCGCGGCAGCGCCAGCAGGTCCCAACGAGGATGAAGGTTACAACGGGCCGCGGCAGCGCCAGCGGGTCCCACGAGGATGAAGGTTGCAGAAGGCCGCGGCAGCGCCAGCAGGCAGGACAATAGTTCACAGGGCAGGGCTGCGGCAGCGCCAGCAGTCCGTCAAGGATGAGTTCGTCGCGGTGTCTCTCGACTCCAAGATACAACTGCCTTCCTGTTCTGGGGCTGCCTCAATTATAGGTCTGGCACTCTTTGATGTCCGGACCCTCGCTCTTGGAGGTCGGGAGGTCCGGGATGAGGGAGTCCAGACACCCAGCAGGGGGGTGGAGCCAGCGCCCGGGGAGGCTGGGGTGATCGGCACCTGGCGGGAGAGAGCCATCGACACTTCTTACTCCCATTGACCGACCAAGTGGTCCGTTCACCTCCTGGGTGGATGGTGTTGCCGGGATGTCGGGGGCCTGGCCAGGCCCGGGGTTGGGGTCGAGCGGAGGCTACGCGGCCTCGTGGCGCAGTGTCTAAGATGGCGGCTGGCCCGGGCAAGGGTGCTGACGGTGGCCCAGACCAGGGACACCGGGATTCCCAGGAGCAGACGTCCCGGGGGACGGGTTGGGGGTTGCTTATGCGGGTAGTACCTGGAAGGCCGGTACCAGGGCCCTGTCATGCGGGGAGGGAGCGAGCCCTTCATGGGGCCTGTCCAACATGCGTCCCCCCCAGCTGAAGGCGGGGAGAGTCACCCATCCTCTTGGGGACTTTCCTCGTCGAGGCGGAAAAAGCGGGACAGGCCGTCGGCGTTGGCGTGGTCTTGACCAGGGCGATGCTCCACAGTGAAGTCCATCCCCTGCAGGGAGATGGACCATCGCAATAGTTTGGGGTTCTCCCCCCGCATTTGCATGAGCCATTGCAGGGGCCGATGATCTGTTTGTACCCGGAAGTGGGTTCCGAAGAGGTAAGGCCGGAGCTTCTTGAGGGCCCATACTACTGCGAAGGCCTCTCGCTCAATGGTGCTCCAGCGCTGTTCTCGGGGCAGTAGGCGTCTGCTGATGAAGGCCACTGGATGGTCGACTCCTTCGGGGTTCAGTTGAGAGAGGACGGCCCCAATACCATGGTCTGAGGCATCGGTCTGAACGAGGAACTCGCGGCTGTAGTCGGGGGCCTGGAGCACAGGAGCGGTGCACATGGCGGCCTTCAGCTTCTCGAAGGCCGCTTGACAGTCGGGAGTCCAGCTGACTCTTTTTGGGTGATTCTTAGACGTGAGTTCCGTGAGGGGCCCCACAATGCTGCCATAGTCCTTCACGAACCGCCGGTAATATCCGGTGAGCCCCAGGAAGGCGCGGACCTCGGTTTGTGTTTCGGGGGGTTGCCAGGACTGAATGGCAGCTACCTTGAGTTGGAGGGGGGCCACCAGACCGCTCCCCACTTGGTGTCCGAGGTAGGTCACGGACCCCTGGCCGATTTGGCACTTGCTGGCCTTTATGGTGAGGCCGGCCTGTTGGAGGGCCTGCAGGACCTCTGAGGTGATGGAGGTGGTCTGTCCAGTGGCGGCTGTATACCGCGATGTCGTCCAGGTAGGCGGCGCTGAATTCTTCGAGGCCCGCCAATACCTGGTTCACCAGTCTCTGAAAAGTGGCTGGAGCGTTCTTCATGCCGAATGGCATCACTCTGAAATGGTAGTGCCCATCCGGGGTGGAGAAAGCGGAACGTTCTTGGGCCCTGGGGGTGAGGCCGATCTGCCAGTAGCCCGCTGTCAGGTCGAAGATGCTCAGGTAGCGGGCTGCCCCCAGGCGGTCGACTAGTTCATCTGCTCGGGGGATAGGGTGAGCGTCCGTTCGGGTGACCGCGTTCAGACCCCGATAGTCGATGCAGAATCGGAGCTCAGGTGTGGTGCCCGGGGACGCGGCCTTGGGGACCAGGACGACCGGGCTAGCCCAGGGACTGTCCGAAGGTTCGATGACCCCGAGGGCGAGCATCTTGGATACTTCTTCTTGGATGCATGTACGTACCCGATCCGGTACTCGGTACGCCCGGTGTCGGACAGGAGGACTGTCCCCAGTGTCCACGTCGTGCAGGCACCAGGAGGTGACTCCGGGTGCGAGGGAGAACAGGTTTGCGAACGGCAGCAGGAGGGCCCGACAATCTTGACGCTGCTCTGGGGTCAGGGCCTCGGAGAGTCGGACCCCGTCCACCGAACCATCTCTTTCACGGGTCCTCAGTAGGTCCGGGAGGGGCTCGGAGTCTCCTTCTGCGCCACTGTCGGTAGCCATCAGCAGGCTGAGTTCTGAGCGCACGAAGTGGGGTTTGAGTCGGTTGGCGTGGAGAACCCGGAGGGGGTTCCGGGGGGTCTCTAGGTCGATGAGATAGGTGACGGGACTCTTGCGCTCGATCACCTTGAAGGGCCCTGTCCATTTGTCCTGCAAGGCACACGGGTCGATGGGGGACATCACCCATACCTGCTGACCCGGTTCAAACTCGATGGAGGAGGCATGTTGATCGTACCACTTCTTCATGTCCTCTTGACTGGCCTCAAGATTGGCTTTGGCGATCTCCCGGAATTTCCGGGTCTGATTGCGGAGGGTCAGGAGGTACTTGTAGACGTCTGGAGGGGTTTTGAGGGGGGCCATCTCCCATTCCTCCTTCACTAGGCTGAGAGGCCCGCGAACGGGGTGTCCGTACAGGAGTTCGAAGGGGCTGAAGCCGAGGGACTTCTGGGGGACTTCTCGGTAGGCGAAGAGGAGGCACGGTAGTAGCACGTCCCACTGGCGGCGTAGGGGTTCTTCTAGCCCCATGATCCCCTTGAGAGTGCGGTTGAACCGCTCGACCAGTCTGTTTCCCTGGGGGTGATAGGGGGTTGTGAATCGGTAAGTGACCCCGCACTGCTGCCAAAGGGATTTCATATACTTTGAAATAAAGTTCGTACCCCTGTCGCTGACGACTTCCCGGGGGAAGCCCACTCGAGAAAAGATCCCCATTAAGGCTCGACCCACTACTGGGGCTGTTATAGTACGAAGGGGGACCGCTTCAGGATAGCGGGTGGCGTGGTCCACCAGGACCAGGATGAAGCGATGCCCTTGTGCTGTTCGGGGGTCCAGGGGCCCCACAATGTCTATTCCCACCCTTTCGAACGGGGTGGTCACCACGGGGAATGGTTGTAGGGGTGCCTTGAGTTTGCGGCCGCTCTTCCCGCTGGCCTGGCAGGTCGGGCAGGACCGGCAGTGGTTGGAGACGTCATTTCTCATTTTGGGCCAAAAAAAGTGAGTCACTAGGCGGTGGTAGGTTTTGTCTTGCCCCAGGTGCCCAGCCAGGGGGACATCATGGGCCAAGTTCAACAGAAAGTCTCTGAAGTGGAGGGGCACCACCAGCACTCGACCGGCCCCCAGCTCTGCGATTCTCTGCTCGCTGTACAAGAGATCATTGTCCCAATAAACCCAGTGGGCCACGGTGGTGTCTCCTTGGCCCTGTGCAAGCGCTTGCTGTCGCAGTCCCTCGAGGGAGGGACAGGTCTTTTGCTCCTGCCGGAACTGTTCTTGGGTGGGCCCCCCTTCTTGACGCCACTGAGCCAGGTCAGGAAGTTCGGGGGGCTGTGCGGACCCCTCTGGGGTTGGTTCCGGGTGGTCGGTATGGATGGAGTCTTCTTCGGGAGCGATCGGGGGAGGAGGTGCGGACCATTCGGGTTTTTCCGGTCGAGGGATGGTGCGGGTGGCCATGGACCGGGGGGTCACGCACGCCCAGTCCGGGAGACCCAACATCCCCAGATGCTCTCTTCTTTCCACAGCTGCCCACGGGGAGCTCTCGAGATCGTTCCCCAGGAGGCAGTCCACGGGGGCATCGTCGCGGACAGTTACTTTTAGCATGCCGGACACTCCTCCCCATTCGAAGGGGACGCAGGCCATCCGACACAGGCTCTCCGAATTGTCCGCCGATCGGACGGGGCAAAGAACGTTTGGCAGGATTTGTTCTGGGGTCACCAGGTGACAGCGGACGGCCGTCACACTGGCCCCGGTGTCACGCAGGGCTTCGGCCTTGCGCCCATTTATGCTCACCCATTGGATGTACTTCCGAGTGTTGGCTGGCAGGGGGGTCCGCGGGACCATGTCTCTTCCCCCTAGGCAGGCCAGGGTCATGGCGGCAGGTTCCCACTCGAACTGCTCCGACTCGTATGCTTCAGTGTCTTCGGAGACTTGTTCTTCTCCTAGGACGGCGGCCGCCACCTAGGGGGGCCCGGGCGCCGGGTTCTTCGGGCAGGTCGGGTCACTGGCGTAGTGGCCGACTCACTGGCATCGGTGACACGTAACGTTGGCTCGGAACCCCGGGCGCATCGGGGGGTTTCCCCGGCCGGCTGGGGGCGGGGTGGTGTTGGCGGGAGTGACCGGGACAGCGTCTCTGCCTCGGCCCGGTCCTCCTCCTCCTCCTCGGGGACGATGATGACCTTGGTTGGATCTGTTCTGCTCATTCGGCCCACTCCGGGCCACTCGGGTGCTCTCCCACCGGTCCGCCTCGGTGGCGAGCTGCCGTGGTTCAGTCAATTTACTGTCGAGGAGGTGCTGCCTGAGTTCGACGAAACAGTTGTTGGAGAGGTGCTCCCACACAATGAGATTGAAGAGTTGTTCGTAGGTGGTTACGTTGTTACCCTTGATCCACCCCTCGAAGGCTCGGCTGAAGTAGTTTACGTACTCCAACCAAGTTGTACCTGGGATCCGGGTGCAGTTGCGGAACCTCTGGCGGTACATTTCGGGCGTAAGCCCATATCGGCTGAGGAGGGCGGCCTTCATGTGGTCATAGGACGTCATTTGATGGTCCGGAAGCTGCAGCAGGGCATCCCGGCCCTCATTGACGAATCTTCCCCATAGCCCAGCTCCCCAGTCACTTCGAGCTATCCGGTGGGCCGTCATGGCGATCTCGTAGGCCTTGAACCACTGCTGTATGTCGTCGTTCCGGTGGTATTCTCGGACCACATCCTTGGGGATGTGGACCTTCTGTTCGGTAGTACCCGGGGAGCGCGGTGGCTCGGGCACCCCTAGGTTTGTGTTCAGTTTGCGTATTTCTATCTCTGCTAGTTTGCACTCGTGTTCGTATGCCAGTCTTTTTTCTTCGAGATCCCTCTGTCTCTGTTTTTCCTCTCGCTCTTCTCTGAGCCGTAAGTGTTCTAAGTTTATTTTCTGTTCCGCCAGCTTCAATTCTCCGTCTAATTTAAGCCGTGCCAAGTCTAGCTCGTGTAGTCTATTTCTTTCCCGCTCCTGGATCTCTTCTCGGGAGGGACCTGTTCTCCGTTCTTCCGTCAGGGTGGTGTTGACTTCCGGGGCTTCGAGGTCCCGGGGTGTTCGTCTCTGTCCAGGCCTCTAGGGCGTTTTTGAAGTCTTCTTTTGTGCTTAGCCCGGTGGTAGCAATGCCTAAGTCCATGCAAAATTGTTTTAGCTCTCGGTGGCTGTATTCCTCCAGCTTTTCCATCTGGAACTTCTCTGCCGATCCGCTCTCTTTGGTCGTCATTGTGGTTTAGTCGTAGGGTGAGTTACTATCTGTATAGTACGCGTTGGTTCGGATCGCGCCGCTGGCCACCAATGTTAGACGGGGACCTGGAGGGTCGGCCGAGCACAAGGGGAGAGGCCTCCGGTGAGGGCCGTCTCCAGCGATCGTACAGACAAGTAACTTCCCCCCCACAGATGGACACCACACGAAGATCAGATTAACACCTTTTATAGGCAGTTCTTGAAGTAAGATTGCATGATACAATGAGATCTGGACACGAGGATCCTCTCAATTCTAGGCTCTCTTAGGGAAGGGGGTAGCGGGACAGTCTTGGTACCCGTAGGTACGGCGGTGGAACGGTGATAGCTCACAATCCTCGAGCTCGGTGTTCGGATGGGTCGGACCGCGGCAGCGCCAGCAGGTCCCGAAGAGGTCGTAGGTGGCAACGGGCCGCGGCAGCGCCTGCAGGTCCCAGCAAGGATGACGGTTACAACGGGCCGCGGCAGCGCCAGCAGGTCCCAACGAGGATGAAGGTTACAACGGGCCGCGGCAGCGCCAGCGGGTCCCACGAGGATGAAGGTTGCAGAAGGCCGCGGCAGCGCCAGCAGGCAGGACAATAGTTCACAGGGCAGGGCTGCGGCAGCGCCAGCAGTCCGTCAAGGATGAGTTCGTCGCGGTGTCTCTCGACTCCAAGATACAACTGCCTTCCTGTTCTGGGGCTGCCTCAATTATAGGTCTGGCACTCTTTGATGTCCGGACCCTCGCTCTTGGAGGTCGGGAGGTCCGGGATGAGGGAGTCCAGACACCCAGCAGGGGGGTGGAGCCAGTGCCCGGGGAGGCTGGGGTGATCGGCACCTGGCGGGAGAGAGCCATCGACACTTCTTACTCCCATTGACCGACCAAGTGGTCCGTTCACCTCCTGGGTGGATGGTGGTGCCGGGATGTCGGGGGCCTGGCCAGGCCCGGGGTTGGGGTCGAGCTGAGGCTACGCGGCCTCGTGGCGCAGTGTCTAAGATGGCGGCTGGCCCGGGCAAGGGTGCCGACGGTGGCCCAGACCAGGGACACCGGGATTCCCAGGAGCAGACGTCCCGGGGGACGGGTTGGGGGTTGCTTATGCGGGTAGTACCTGGAAGGCCGGTACCAGGGCCCTGTCATGCGGGGAGGGAGCGAGCCCTTCATGGGGCCTGTCCAACAATGACCCCTTTAATCATGGGAAGAATTTGAACAGACCTTTGTGATTGTTCAAACGTATCTAATACAAAATCTTCCTCTGCTTCATCTGAATACATGGTGACCCCATGATAAATGGCAGCCCTATTCAGTAAGTGCCCAAAACCAATATTGTCTTCTGGGGGAGAAGGTTTTGATGGATATTAATGTAGATCAGGCACATCTTGTGGGTTTGGGTACTCCCAATCTGGATCATCAACAGGGTAGGGTAAAGGCTCATCTGAGTCTACCCCTCCCCCTATGCTATACTTATCATTTGGAGGTGTATGTCGTGAAGAATGAGGAGAGTTTTCAGGAGAATTTTGAGGTGAAATGTTAAGAGAAACAGGAGATGAAGGAGAAGGAAGTATAGGAGAAGAAGGGTATATAGGAGATGTGGCAGAGTCCTCCTTCTTGACTGGCACTGCAGGTGTAGGTGTTGTGTCTAATTTCCTCTTCCTGTGTGCTGTAGTGGATACATGACCTGTCTTTGGGGCAATGTAGATCTTTTGTAGAGGATCAGGTTGGAAAAGGTCTTCTCCTTGCGGAACCTTTGCCGGCGCCGGTTTTTTCGGTTCCGGGCGTGGTTGCTGCTTGTCTTTAGCCTTAGGAGTTGTTACTGTGTCCTTTCGCATAGATTTCGGCACCGAAGGTATTGTTTTCGGAGACGTAGGCTGTTTCAAGGGCTTGAGCGCATCGGAATCTGGCCTTGTAGGTTTTGGTACCGAAGATTTTGGCTTCGGAGTGGAAGCTGGTCTTGTCGGCTTCGAGGCGTCAGACGCTGGCTTCATAGTTTTGTCTTTAGAAGTCGACGGTTTCAGAGCCGGGACTTCTTTCGGTGCTGAGGGAGCTGGTAGGATCGGCATGTGCGGCTTGCTCGGTAAGGAGCTACCGGAACGCTTGAGTATTTTCTTCTTTCGAAGTGTTTTTTAGGTCGCGACTGGGCCCCGGGGGCGGAGTGTTGACCTTTGCCTTCGATTTGGGTGCTGGGTATGGGGTAGGGGCAGTAGTACTCATGCGCTGACCCGATGGTATGGAGTCATAGGAGTCGTCTGCCTCGGATACGATTTGGAGATTGTCTGAATCTTCTTCGGGAACGAGCGGAACTTCTTTGTTGAAGATACCCACCGGAGTCGATCTCTGCATGTCGTGTCGACGGGCCTTCCGATCTCGAATGGTCTTCTTGGATCGAAAGGACGCACAGGCTGTACAGCTGGATTCGTCGTGTTCTGGCGATAAGCACAGGTTACAGACCTCGTGATGGTCACTGTGTGGAAACTTTGCTCCAAACTCGGGGCATCTTTTGAATGGCGTTCTTTCCATGAGGTGTAGGCCTCACGGCGTGGATAGGCCCAACGGCCCGCGTCGACGACCGGAATCAAGCTGATAGTCGAGACAACGTTTGTCGATATCGAAAGTAGTTTGGTGATGTTTGAATACGTTTTTACACGTCGAAGTACTTGAAAAGTAGATTTCGAACCGGAGCGGAAAAGTTTCATCCGAATCCAGTGGCGGAAGAAAAAAACTATTTAAGGATGGAGCCGATGCCCATGCGCACTATCGTCCAAGGGAGGAGTCACCTATCTCGTGACTACAAAAGACTTCTTCCAAGACGACAACATGCAATCATCTGAGCCCAACACCAGGTGGCGATCTAATGCTAAGTGTACAATCTGCAGCTCATATGCCTCAAACACACTGTTACAGGACAGAGCACAGGTCCGGGAACTATGTTACTTCATTAACAATTTAAAAGCAATTTAGGTTCAGCCAAACTTGTGTCAGTTCAATCCTCTATAAAGCTACTTTGTGAAGTCATGTAATTGCGTTTTCTGCAATGAGAAAATAAGCCAGACATATATTGACAGTATGGAAAAAGAAAGATCGCTATGCAGAACTTGATTCACAATAATTAAACGAAAAATTAAAGTATTGGATGAAGGAAAATAGAGGCATTCTTTTTTCATGGAGCATCTACTTAGTGAGAAGGTCACTGGACAACAACACGAGACAAGGAATCACACTGGTAAAAGGAATGCCAAATCTAACTAACATTCTTGAATAAGTACAGAACATTTTTCTCCATCACTACAAAGAAATATATTGTGCGGACATACACCAAACTCAAATAAGCAATTTTGGGCACAACTAGAATTCCCAAAGATTACAGCAGAAAAGGCTACAGTATTAACAGCACCTATAGTAGAAACCAAAATTGCTCCTTGCCTTGGAAATCTAGTTAATGGCAGATGTAGAAGTGACAGATTCACTTTTTTTTTTCCAACCAGATTATTGGTTTTTCAAGACCTAGTCGATACACATACATACTGCTCATTGTTCACGTCATATTCAGCACTTGTTGCACGTATTACACATAATCATTGCTCTCCGGCGTTCTCGGCTTAACATTCCCATATAACAAAACGTTTCCCCATTGAGTTGCGCTTGAGTGGATATTTGCAATCCATGTGTGTTATTAGGTTCTCGTGGGTCAAGCTTCCGGGGTCAGTGTGTGTTGTAGTGTTGGCCAGATTAGGTGTTCTCCTCATCCGCTCCCTTGTTCTAGCGCGGCTGGCTGCGGAGTGCTTGCCCCACTACCATTGTCCTGCCTGCTTTGTCCTGCCTGCTGGCTATCAGCTCGCTCACCAGTCCTTCCCACACTCTGGCCCGCTTTACCTAGCCCCCCTGCTAGCTTCCCAAAGCAGTAACCTGCCTTCAGCTTTTGCCCATTTCTCAAGTTCTTTTTCGAGGTATATTAGATTATATATAGAATTTTAAAATGAAAAGGTTTAGGCTACTGCTACCTAAAGAAAAGTAAATGAAATATGAATACAGGGCGATCTGGAATAAGAGGAGCTGCATTTAAAAAAATTGGTGAGCGCCCCTGAGGGCCAGAGTGCGGGTCAATGGAAGGCTATCGAGGGAATTCCTGATTCAAAGGGGGACCCGCCAAGGCTGCCCCCTGTCTCCCCTCCTCTTCACACTCACTATTGAGGTCCTGGCAGCCAGGATACGCCAAAATGAGGGCATCTCAGGCTTTCAAAGGACGGCAACGGACCTCGTGCAGGAGAAAATATCGCTCTATGCAGACGATGTCCTTCTGTATATTACGAACCCGGAGACGACAGTCCCGGAATTATTCCGAGAGCTGGGAAATTATGGCAGATGGGCGGGACACACCATTAACTGGCACAAGTCGATGCTCTATGACCCGGGTGAGGAGGGGGGGGGGGGGTGGGGGGGGTGGATAGGGCTGCCCGACCAGCTATTGACGACTACTGAAGGCTTTCAATATCTTGGAATCTACATTACATTAGACAAGACTATCGTTCCGAAAGAATCTGGAACGGATAATTTTGGGTGCGGTGGTAGACATGGACAGATGGAGGCAGGTTCCGCTCACTCTCCTGGGTCGCGCCGCGATGTACAAGATGATTATATTACCAAAATTCCTTTATGCACTGCAGAACGAGTACTATCCACTTCCGGCCTCGGTACTTCCCAAAATTCACTCTGACCTGAGGTCCTTTCTGTGGTTGGGTAAACAACCTAGAGTGGCACTGACTACACTCCAAAGGCATCAGTATAGTGAGGGATTTCACTACCTAATTTAGAAGCATACTATGGGGCAGAACACATGACACCGATCAATGACTGGATACATGCCCCGGTGGACCACCCGACTTATGCCCTGGAAAGACTGAAGTTGTCGTCCCACAATCTATTGTATTACATTTATGGAGGGTCGAGACGGGCACCGCTGTTGCCTGCCACTATCCTCACGCTCAATGCCTGGAACAGGGCCACGAGATGCATGGGCTGGGACAAGAAGCCGACTCGGCAGACGCCTTTGTGGCATTGCCAATGGCTGGCGGAACTCCGCAAGCTCCGTGGTTTCCGGGGATGGGACGACATCGGCATCTCTACAATAGGGGATGTAATTGCCAAGGGGGAGCTGAAATCGTTCCAAACACTCAAGACTGAATTTGGGCAACACCATTCCCAACTCTTCAAATACACCCAACTACGCTATGCGTGGCATGCACAGAAAATCCCACTTACTGATATCCCAGAATACACACCTTTGGAGGGACGGCTCCTTCAGGAGAAGATCCCGGGAAAGGCGGTCTCCCTAACCTACAAGACCCTGACTAATAATATGCTGGGAGACCTGCTGAAATTACGGCACACATGGGAGGGGGAACTGGGAGTCATGGAGGACCTAGATTGGGAGATTGTACTCGTGCATCCCCGGGAAGTAGCAATCAAATCCAGGCTACGCCTCATTCAGTTCAAAGTGCTTCACAGGACATTATGACAGACTAAGACTTCATAGAATGGGAAAGGTAGATAACGCACTTTGCCTTAGGGGATGCCAACAGGAAGGGGACTTTTTTCACACTATATGGTCATGCGACAAGATTCAGACGTATTGGAAACATCTCTTTACTGAACTGGGGGAGGTCTTGGGGATTCCGCTTCAGTGTGAACCTAAGCTGGCACCGTTGGGCATGACCAACAACGTCGATCTGCCACGCCCAATTCTTATCTTCTTGGTACTGGCACTAGTAGTGGCTAAAAGAGACATTGCAAAGTATTGGGGGGCTCCGGAACCGCCGGGGTTGGAGGAATGGAGGAGAGGGCTAGACCTGTACATGGCAGCAGAGAGAGTGACGTATAAAGCAAGGGGGTGCCCAAAAAAAAATCAGAAAAGTATGGGCCAAATGGCGACAGTACCATGGGTTGGATGGGGGGTTGTGAAAAAGGGGTTCATGCGGAAATAAGTGCTACCATGACATGTTATGTTTTGAACGTGCAGTAGACAGGGAGGGAAAGGGGAATGTTTATGCTGCTGGAAATAGACTGCTTTGTTTGTTCATATTACGGGGGATTGTTGGGGGGGTGGGACGAGTTTATTACAAGGGGGAAAAACTGTAAAAGCAGATACCCTTCGTGATGATTAGATGCATTCAATAACAATGAAGACATTCGCCGCCTGGCCTTCAGGATGTGGGCTATATGGCTGTGTGAGACCCTTTTGATGGTATTTAGTACCGCAATGATAACCACCTAAACTATTGATTGAATGCTGCAACTCTTTTTTGTGTTTCTGCAATAAAAAATTTAAAACAAAAAAATTGGTGAGCAGTATGTTGGGGGTTATAGACTTATTCGCTGAAAAGCTGAAGCTCCTTGTGTGGCCAGATAGTCCGGACCGAGAGCAGGAATGGAACTGGTTAAAGGCTAATGTTTAAACACAACTGCGGATAAAGGATCACAGATATTTGTAGAATATGTACAATTCTAAGAAGTAAAGTGGAATAAGAAAATTTTAAATGGTTCCTAGCTGAAGTAAAGATTCCCGCTTAGCTTTCTAGCAGAGTATGGCCCACTGGAGGGCAAGATCTCCCCTGAGCCTTGCATCCAGTGCTAACTGGGAAATGCCAGAATTGAATGGAATCTGAAATATTAACTGGGAAGGAGTTTGTAGAGTGCAAGGCAATGTGACATCTACCCAAACATCATATTCAAGAACTCCTTTGTGATCATCCCCAATCGAGGCAAACCTTCACTAAATTGCATGTTGTAAAGGCCAATCTCAGTAGTTAATATGCAAGCTAAAACATTAATTTTCTCATTCACATATACTGTCCAAAATTATTTTATAATAAAAGGATCTACTAGGATTGGCTTAAGAAGGTTTTACAATGCTCTGTGGCACATCTAAATAGGGACCATAGAGCCAACCTCATGAGAGGCAGAGGATTTCTCATTATTTTAACTTTATGCATAAAGTTCTGGAACAGTGAGGACATTTCCGAAATGGGTGGTCTGCTTATATAGAACTTGAAAAAAACATTAAGTTAATGGACATTGATATATCCTCTGCACTTGAAGACCAGATAAGGCCGACTGATGATTCTTTGCCATCTTTCTATTGAGTATTACTTGTTGGTAGAAAACATATGCTTACCCTTCTATCATCTAATCTGGTCAAAAATGAAGGTCTGTTTGGACAACCCAGAATTAAACCAGTATTCTGCAATACTTGCCTTAGTTAGGGTCATGCGCTTGCAAAGGATGTGATTTTTAAAAAAAGAATTGAAAAAATGAACATTAGACTTCTGCAAAAAGTTAAGTACATCTTGCACCTCTATGAATGGATCTTTATCCCTTTTTAGGGCTCGCCTGCTGATGGCATGCGCATAGCTGGCGAGCTCTATTGTGGCTTAACTAGAGTTTAACCACTGGCGATTTGATGCAGTGCACGTGAGCGCGTGCACAATGCCACCAGCCTTCCTCCCACAAGCTTGCCCCAGGCCCTGTCTGCATTTGTCCTCCCCTAATTATTCACGCGCGCCTTTCTGTAGTGCCTCGCTTTCCCCATATGCTTGAAGGCAATCTGCTTCCCCGCACCCCTGGTGTTTATGGCTTTTCTCGCTTGGCTATTTGATTAAGCACTCTGTGATAGTGGATACGTTTTCCAGCTGTCTCCTTTGTGTGCTGGTCTTCATCCTGTGCTTCAGGTTGCTCTATTGAACTATGCATGTTTTCTACTTTTTAAGTGAGTTCTTCTTGTTTTTGCGTTTCAAACTTTATGCCTAAAAGACTCGTTTTAACTAGTGTTACCGTACTTTCATTTGAATATAACACACTTTTATCATTTCAGGGTGCTTTCTGTAACTTTACATGGCTGTGAGCATTTGCAGGCGTATTTTCACTCAGCGTCCTACTTTGCCTAATACTTTCTAACTAGTAAGCTTTCTTTCTGCGTGCATTTCAAGCATGGAGGCAAGTTGCATACTTTTTATTTTGAAACAGTGAGTGTGGGATGCAACCGATGCACCCACCACCCAGCTCCACCGAGGCACCCACCACACAGCTCCACAGATGCACCCACCACACAGCTCCACCGATGCACCCACCACCCAGCTCCACCGATGCACCCACCACCCAGCTCCACCGATGCACCCACCACCCAGCTCCACCGATGCACCCACCACAGAGCTCCACCGATGCACCCACCACAGAGCTCCACCGATGCACCCACCACAGAGCTCCACCGATGCCCCCACCACAGAGCTCCACCGATGCCCCCACCACAGAGCTCCACCGATGCCCCCACCACAGAGCTCCACAGATGCCCCCACCACAGAGCTCCACAGATGCCCCCACCACAGAGCTCCACAGATGCCCCCACCACAGAGCTCCACAAATGCCCCCACCACAGAGCTCCACAAATGCCCCCACCACAGAGCTCCACAAATGCCCCCACCACAGAGCTCCACAAATGCCCCCACCACACAGCTCCACCGAGGCACCCACCACACAGCTCCACCGAGGCACCCACCACACAGCTCCACCGAGGCACCCACCACACAGCTCCACCGAGGCACCCACCACACAGCTCCACCGAGGCACCCACCACACAGCTCCACCAAGGTACCCACCACACAGCTCCACCGACACAGCTCCACCGATGCACCCACCACCCAGCTCCACCGATGCACCCACCACCCAGCTCCACCGTTGCACCCACCACGCAGCTCCACCGTTGCACCCACCACGCAGCTCCACCGACACAGCTCCACCGATACACCCACCACAGAGCTCCACCGAGGCACCCACCACACAGCTCCACCGAGGCACTCACCATACAACTCCACCAAGGCACCCACCACACAGCTCCACCGATGCACCCACCACACAGCTCCACCGATGCACCCATCACACAGCTCCGCCGAGGCACCCACCACACAGCTCCGCCGAGGCACCCACCACACAGCTCCGCCGAGGCACCCACCACACAGCTCCGCCGAGGCACCCACCACACAGCTCCGCCGAGGCACCCACCACACAGCTCCACCAAGGCAACCACCACACAGCTCCACCGATGCTCCAACTAAGCTCCACCAATGCACCCACCACACAGCTCCACCAATGCACCCACCACACAGGTCCACCAATGCACCCACCACACAGGTCCACCAATGCACCCACCACACAGGTCCACCAATGCACCCACCACACAGCTCCACCAATGCACCCACCACACAGCTCCACCAATGCACACACCACTCAGCGCAACCACAGCATCACTCAGCGCAACCACAGCATCACTCAGCGCAACCACAGCATCACTCAGCGCAACCACAGCATCACTCAGCGCAACCACAGCATCACTCAGCGCAACCACAGCATCACTCAGCGCAACCACACCATCACTCAGCGCAACCACAGCATCACTCAGCGCAACCACACCATCACTCAGCGCAACCACACCATCACTCAGCGCAACCACAGCATCACTCAGCGCAACCACAGCATCACTCAGCGCAACCACAGCATCACTCAGCGCAACCACAGCATCAGTGGTTCAAATATGTTCTTTCAATGTTTCAAGCTGTTTTCAAGCTTTATTACAAATCACAAAAAGATGTTAATATTTCACTTCTGTTCTTGGATTTGTCACAATAAAAAACACTGAACTTAATCTTCACAAAAGTTATTTACAAAAGTTTAAGCTATTGCCATTACAAATTAAATACATTATTTAAGTATTAATTATTTAAAAAAATTAAAAGCCATTGTTATTTGTAATATCAATACATCTAAGTCACGTAAATACAAAACATGTTGCATTACAAATGCTATAGGTGTCACATTTGCGAAAGTTATAACTATTGGCATTGTAAATGACAAAGTTATTAATTTAGCTATTTTTAAAAATAACACAAATAAAAAAAAATTCATTTAGAAGACCAATAGCTCAAACTTTACTAATGCGAGCCCTATTGCATTTCCAATGCTTGTTATCAAAGTGAGCCTTAGGAGCTGCACTTTACTGACAGTAATATTGTAATTAGTATAAGTTATTAGTCAACTTAGCTGCTCAAACCTTAAAATCCCACAATCCAGTACAATTGCTATTCAAAACAATTATTTATCAGCCCACCAAGACCACCAATAGCTTTACTGTCGCAGAACTAAAAGGGATTATAAAAAACAAAACTATTTTCTACATTTTCAGTCACATGGCTTTCTTAAATTTAACCACATAAAGCAGTACAATTTGTACCAAGCCATCACATTTAAACTACCCCCCCCCCCCCGGGCATCAACAAATATTTATATCAATGTGATGAGAATAAGTGCAATAAAAGCAACAGCCAGAACAAACAAAAAAAGAGAATGGTTAAAATATTCTATTATTGTGGAATGAGATCGAGGACTAAAACCACAGCGAATAGAAAGCAATCAACAACAAAGTAATACATTCACAGTTAACTGAAAACACTACACATTATTCTAATCAGACAATGAGTGGTTTGTTTATGTTTTCATGATGTAACATTGTGTTCGATTGTGTCGGAAATTCGTGAGAGGTATTTGTTGTGCTGTATGAATGAAGCATCTCAACCAATGAAGGCAAAGGATTAGGGCGTTCGGCACTCCGCTAATTTTAGGATAAAATATACAGATTCTATTTGTAAATAAACACTTAAAATTACAATTCTCACGTAGCGCTACATGCAAGATAATAAATAAACGATAATGGATGCATAGATGACAAAAATACGAACGCCAGCAGATTTGGCAGCAAAACCATTAGTGAACACCTTTAAAAAGAGTTTTATCTATAAAGAGTTTAGCCTCAAAAGAAAAATAGAAACTTCGCTTAACGCTGTATTTCAAGGCGCTTTGTCGAACAATTCAAATGCCTCTTCATACGAAACGATATGAAACGACAGGTATGTATTTGATTTCCACAATTGATTGTTCTTTGCGTACACATCAAGGCATTCGTATGTTGTACAAATAATATCAATACCAAGGAATCTAACAAACAGCCTCGGATTGGCAAGCCGGGCAAGCGGCCAGATGCCGAAGGGCCGTGTTGGAGCACAGCGGGTGGGCGTTTTTGAGGGAATAACTAACCCCCTCCCCATTCTTCAAGGAGCTACTAATGGGAAGCCATTAGCACTTGCTTTGAAAAGGACTGGGGCAGGGGAGACGACTGGAGAGTCGGAGTGATGGAGATGAATTAGTCTCTTCTGTTTGTCTTTGCTTGCCCCATATCAGTTACAGCAGTTACCTGGAAGAGGTTGTGCCCTAAGCAACTTGAAACTGATAAGCCAGGTTCAAATCTCAGCGTCAGCTCAACATTCTGTGATTCTTGGCAAATCACTTCATCTACCGGAGCCTAAAAAAATGAATCCGACCGTTCGTAAAGTTATCTGGTGCTCATGTTAATTACACGTTAGCACGTAACCTTTGTAAGAAAGAACATTATTTTTTATTTTATTTATTTATTTTTATTTGCAGAGTTTTATATAGCGCGAACTAGACCCGAATCAGGTATCAGAGCGCTTTACATATTTTCCAGTTACATTACATGAGGACACACTTTCATTTTTTTTTTTTTTTAGGCACGGGGAGATTAAGTGATTTGCCCAGAATCACAGGAGGTTTTGGCGTCGTTACCGAGACTCGAACCCAGATCCGCAGGTCCGAGGTCGAGCGCCCTAGCCGTTAGGCCAACTCCTCGCCATATATGTGATTACCAGCAAGTAACAAAAAAAAAAACACAGATGCACCTTTTCCAGTCTCAGAGCACAAGCGAGCTTATCTCAAGTATCGTAAAAAATACGGTGCATTTAAATTGAAACCTCAGGGACAATTTACAGTGCGCTGGCGTTTCCTTTAAGATTACAATCGCAGCCGCCAGAGAAAACTTAAAAATGCCCACAAAATCCGTATTCTCTGTGCTGCAAATAGGTTCCACTACCATGAATGCACATAATCTACCCGATTGCAAGATAATTACAAAATAAAATAAGAAATGCCATAAAGAATATACTTGATTAACCCACAAAGGTAGGCAGTGAGAAATAAAATCTCAACGACACATAGCAAAGACAAGAGCATTCTTAACGCACAAGTTACTACTTGTGTAACGATATATCTGTAAGAGACATTAGTTAGTGATAGAGTCCTTACCTTAGAATATCCCCAGGCGTCAGACTGGATCCGGAATTTTTTTGCGTAGCAGTACCCATGCGCGTCGGTAGGCGTCGTCCGCGGCTCCGCGTCCATCGTCGGCGCCGTGATGACGTCAGAGTACTTAGACGACACCTCCGCGTGCTGACGTCCGTTCTTATACACAGCTTTTCCGCGCCAGAAACGCAGAGCCATGATAAAAACCAACACTGGTGCCATGAAACTAGGGCCCTGAAAGGGGATGACCTTAACTCTAGATATCGGCTCGCAGAACGGGGAGGATGGGTGGGTCGGTAAGGAATCTATAACTAACTAATGTCTCTTACAGATATATCAATACACAAGTAGTAACTTGTGCATCTGAAAGAGACACGTTAGTGATAGATTCCTTACCTTAGAATAGATACCCAAGCAATACCAACCCCGGTGGTGGGTCTGCGAACCAATAATCACACCAGAAAGTCCTGGAAGACGGAACGGCCAAAGAAGCCATCCCTCCGGACTTGGCTGTCCAGGCAGTAGTGTCTTGCGAACGTGTGCAGCGAGGCCCATGCAGCTGCCTGACAAATGTCCTGCAAGGGGACTCCCCGGCCCAGGGCAGTAGTAGTCGCCGTGGCCAGAGTGGAATGGGCCCTCAGCCCAACAGGAGGTTCCTTTTTAGCCAAAGAGTAGCACGCCTGGATGCACAACACTATCCACCGAGAGATGGTCCGCCTGTGCACCGCCCGTCCCTTCTTAGCGACCACGTAACCAGCCAAGAGTTGATCATCCACCCGGAACTGGCGTGGGCGATTCAGATAGTATGAGAGCACATGTTTTGGGTCCAGACGGTGGATCCTCTCTTCCTCTTTCGAGGGACGCGGAGGCGGAAAGAAGGTGGGCAAGGTGATGGACTGCCCGATGTGAAAGGCTGTGACTACCTTGGGCAGGAAAGAGGGTCTTGTCTGCAACACAACCTTGTCCGATGCACAGAAAGGAAAGGAGGTTTAGAGGAAAGAGCCTGGAGCTCACTCACCCTCCTGGCAGAGGTGATGGCAACCAGGAAAGCAGTCTTAAGTTTAAGAAGACGGAGAGGACAGTTATGAAGCAGCTCAAAAGGAGCGCACATCAGGTAGGTTAGAACCAGGTTCAAGTCCCACTGGGGCATCACGAAAGGAACAGGAGGGAACATTTGAGTGATGCCCTTTAAGAATCTGTAAACAATCGGGGACTTGAACAAAGAAGGCTGATCAGGTTGCCTTAAGAAGGCGAAAGGGCAGAAAGGTAGCGCTTGATAGTGCCCAGAGCAGAGCCCTGCTGGGCAAGAGAAAGAAGGAAGAGGAGAACCTCAGAAAGGGGGGAAGAGAGTGGATCCACAGCCTTTGCTGTGCACCATGCCACAAATCTGTTTCACCTGCAGGAGTATACCGACTTTGTGGAGGGACGCCTGGCTGCCAGAATCACATTACAAACTTCAGGAGGCAAGTCAAATGGCCTCAACTGTCGCCGCTCAATCTCCAAGCATGGAGGTGGAGACTGGACAGGTTCGGGTGGAGGACCGTCCCCTGCTGCTGCGACAGAAGGTCCTCCTGAAGAGGCAGACGAATCGGGGGATCGACAGACATGCTGAGTAGCTCTGGATACCAGTATCTTCGTGCCCAGTCTGGAGCCACAAGGATAACCTGGGCCTGGTCGCGCCTGATCTTCAGCACTCTGGGCAGAAGTGGTATAGGCGGAAAAGCGGAAAATAGACCGCAACTCCACTCGCGACGAAAAGCGTCTCCGAGCGAGTGCCGCCTTGGAAATTCCAACGCGAAAAACTGATGACTTTGCGCGTTCTCTTCAGAGGCGAATAGATCTAACCAAGGCTCTCCCCACTGCTGAAAGAGGCCTTGCGCCACGTCCGAGTTCAGACGCCATTCGTGATCCATCATGCACTGACGGCTGAGTTTATCCGCCCTGGCGTTCAGGGAACCTGCCAGGTGTTGAACCACCAGGGTCCCGCCCTGATGTTCCAGTCACTGCCACTCCCCTGGACAGAGGGGAGGAATGCCTTCAGTGCAAGCCGCATCACCCGCAGCTCCAGAAGGTTGATGTGGAGCTGGGAGTCCGCCGGAGACCAGAGGTCTCTGATCTCCACCTCTGCCATGTGCCCCCCCCAGCCCTGGAGGGACGCGTCCGTCACAACTACATGCTCCGGTTGGGGTAGGGAGAGGGATCTGCCGCTGACCCAATCGCGGTCCGTGAGCCACCACTGCAGCAGGACGTGGTCGGACAGGTTGCCCTGATGCTGGGCCCACTGAAACTTCAGGTCCCACTGCAGAGCCCGCATCCGCCACCGGGCGTGATGCACCAGAAGGATGCAGGAGGCCATCAGCCCCAGAAGCCGCAGCGTCAACCTGACCGAGACTCGGGACAAAGGCTGAAAGATCGGAATCAGAGCCTGAATATCCCGAACCCGCTTTTCGGGAGGATAAACTCGAAACTGCGCAGAGTCTAGAACCGCTCCGATGAAGAGGAGCTTCTGAGAGGGACACAGGTGTGACTTTGGCACATTCATGGAAAACCCCAGCAGGTGCAGGAGGTCGGCCGTAGTCTGGAGGTGGCTGACAATTGTCTGGGGCGAGCCCGCCTTCAACAACCAGTTGTCGAGGTAGGAGAAGACTGAAATCCCTAAACTGCGCAGATGAGCTGCGACCACCGCCATCACTTTTGTGAACACTAATGGGGCGCTGGTAAGACCGAAGGGGAGCACGGTAAATGGAAAGTGCTCGCGGCCTACCGTGAACAGCAGGTAATGCCGGTGGGCCAGCAGGACGGGGATGTGAAAATAAGCGTCCTGCAAGTCCAACGCTACCATCCAGTCTCCATGGTCTAGGGCAGCTAAGACCTGAGCCAATGTCAGCATCTTGAACTTCTCCTTTCCGGTGGAAGCCGTTGACGATCCGTAGGTCCAAGATAGGCTAGGGCCCCCTTTGCCCTTCTTGGGTACCAGAAAGTAGTGGGAGTAACAACCACACCCTACTTCTGGCCAAGGAACGCGCTCAATGGCCCCCTTGGCCAAGAGGGCCATAACTTCCTCTTGTAGAAGTCTCCAGTGATCCCCCGACACGCGGTGGTATTGCGGTGGCATGGCTGGAGGAGACGTCTCGTAGGGGAGGTAGTAGCCCCTTCGGATGATTTGCAGCACCCACCTGTCCGAAGTGACGGTGCGCCAGTGGTGGTGGTGATGGCGAACGCTGCCCCCCACTGGCGTCACATGGGCCTGAAAGCACGGACTAGAAGGGTTTTGAGGCGGATGCTGCAGGGGTAGGTGTGGACTGGCCTCGCCGTTGTCCCCGACTGCCGCCACAGCGGTTTCCACGTCCGCCACCGCGCTGGATGGTAGTCTGCGGCCCGTGGCTGGCAGGACGTGTGGGGGCGCCCCTTCCTTGGCCACGAAAGGAGCGAAAGGTAGCAGTTTGCTGGCGCAGGGCCGAGAGACCCAAGGACTTGGCCGTAGCCCTGGAGTCCTTAAAGCGCTCAAGCGCATGGTCTGGGCGACGGCCATCGAATGGCATGTCCATAAGTGTGTTTTGGACATCAGCCGAGAAGTTGGCAGACTTCAACCAGGCGTGGCAACGAATCGCCACCGTCATTGCCATCGCTCTGCCTAGTGAGTTAGTAGTGTCCAGCCCACACCGGAAGGAATAACGCGCCGCATCTCGACCCTCCACAAGTGCTTTGCCGAGTTTAGCCCGGACCTCCACCGGGCATTCTGGCAGCACGTCCGCGACCATATCCCACAGAGAGTGGGTGTAGCGGCCCAAGAGGCATGCGGTATTGACTGACTGCAATCCTAAACTCAGGGAGGAGAATACTCTTTCCGTATTGCTCGTACCTCCTGGATGCCCGGTCGGGGTGAGCCGACAGGAATGCGGTCTGGGAATTAGAGGCCTGGATGACCAGGCTCTCGGAGTGGGGTGGGTAGACCGAAAGCAAGGGTCGCCCGGAGCCGGGCGGTGGCACCTGGCCACGTTCCTATCCACAGGCTTACCTGAAGCGGGCTTGGACCAAGTGCCCAGAAGAACGTCTGATAGGGCCTCATTAAACGGCAGCAGAGGCTCGGCCAAGCTTGCCTGCGGTTTAAGGACCTCAGTGAGGAGGTTAGTCCTCACGGCCGCGACGAGGGCGGCCAAGGCCTTGGGCCTTGAGCTCCCCATCAGCACCACGCTATAGGCAGCCCCCTCCTCCGTAGCCACGCTAGGAGGGGAGACAAAACCAGTGTCGGGCGAAGTGTCCAGACCACTGGCATCCCCAAGCTCTCCTGTCCAGTCCGTAGAATACTGACACTCACGTGCCAGAGGGTCCTCAGACCCCTCCCAGTCCCCCTAGTCACCCATCGCCTGGTACTCAGGCTCAAAGGATGGGGCCGGGTCATAGAAATAGAAATCTCCCATCGGCGTCGAAAGCGGCGGCGCTCCAACGCCGGACCTGAACCGAGGGCAGGACCAGGGACGGCGTCGTCCTGGGACGGCGCCGGGGGCGACACCCTTGGGGCCGGCGAGGTCATGAGGTCGACCGGCGGCGACCCGGATCCGGAACCGGATCCAGTGGGGCCCTGCGGCGTCGGGACCGAAGTCACCGCCGGGGCCGGAACACCCGACGGCGCCGGGGCCGAAGCACCCGGCACGCGTGGGGACCCAGTCAGGACCGCTTGGCCAGAAGGCGCCGCGGAACCAGACGGAGGAGCGAGCGACCTCATGGCCATGAGGAAGTCATCAATCTCCCCCGGCGTCGCGTTCTGCCCAGGGACCGGCGGGTATGGAGCCGGTGCGACACCTGCGGCTCCAGCGGAGCGGCGTGGGCGGTGTCGCCCGAATCCCCAGCCACGTCCCACGAGCGTCGGGGGGAGTCAGAAGAGCGAGGACGTCTCTTCGACTTCTTGTGCTTACCCGAGGAGCCCGAAGACCGTGGACGACTCCCGGAGCCATGGTGGCTCCGACCCCGCGACCAGTCCCTCGACCTCCTCGCGAACCGGGACCTCGAGCGGCGCGGGGCCGACTGCCGGAGCTCGAGTCGCTTGCGGGACCGCTCCCGCCTAACCTTAGACGTCAGGGCTCGACAGTCGCAAGCAGGCCTTGTGGTCGAGGCCTAGGCAATGAAGACACCGGCGATGGGGGTTGGTAACCGACATCAGTCGGCGCAGGGTTTGAACACAGGCATCCCTACCGGCACTGTCCGAGTCGTACAGACTGCGAAGTAGATCAAAAATTATCGAAAAAGTTTAGTCAAAAATAGACTAAGGGTACCACTTTTTCCGGATCAGCACTTGCTGGCGCGGAAAAAAGAAGAACTGATGTCAGCACGTGGAGGCGGCATCTAAGTACTCCGACGACGTCATCACGGCGCCCACGTTGACGACGACGGACGCGGAGCCGCAGACAACGCCTACCGACGCGCATGGGTACTGCTACGCAAAAAAATTCCGGATCCAGTCAGACGCCTGGGGATATTCTAAGGTAAGGAATCTATCACCAACGTGTCTCTTTCAGATTGAGCATTTCAATCAGTTTACTGGTGTGTTGCTAAAATTCACTTTTGTACTCACTAGCAGTATTACACGGATTGTCAAATGTAATTAGTAGCGTCACTAACCTGCCTTCATATGCAGTAAAGATAAAACAAATAAAAAGCATTTGAAACTTAGCTTTCTCCTGTTTGCTGAAAGTATTCAGGAAGGTGCCTTCTAATTTTAGAAAAAGGAAGAGAAAGGCCTCCAACGAAGTCAGCCCAATGCCTTTCTATTTATTTATATATTGGATTTGTAGGGCGCTATATAGCTACCCAAAAAGGGTTTCCTGGCGCCATGGCAGACTGGGAGCAGAAATCGCAAGGCAGTTGGATGGATTTAATGATCAAATAGCCAGGTCTTAAGAGCTCTGCGAAAGTGGGTGTAAACAGTTTCTTTGCAGATGATAAGGGGCAGAGTGTTCCAGAGGGATGGACCGAGGTAAGAAAAAGATCTTCCTCCCTATCCTGGAAAGTCTGACCCTGGGCACAGCAAAGTTGCCCATGGTTTCAGACCGCAGGTGACGGGAGGGAATATAGGGACGGACAAGTGATTGAAGGTACTGAGGTGCCGTACCTGCCTTGATTTTGAACATATAGCTCAGGGCTTTGAACTTAATATGGTTCTCCACCCTGAGCCAATGTAGGTCACGTGGATGTCCAGAAATAGGGGAAGCCCTGGGAATTCTGCACATAGCGGCCCAGTTCCATGGACACACAACAGCCAGGTCGGACTGGGGCAGAAAAAAGTCCAGGCATCAAATAAAAGCAGGCCCCCCCATTAGTGAATTATACAGCTAGTAAAGTGGCCAATGAATGAGGGCAGTTTCGACACCGAATGAGTGATTCATAAGGTAGGGAAGACTGCATGAATTTGAACTTTCGCAGACAATGTTTGTGGTAATACAAGGGAAAACAACAGTAAAAACCTACCCAACAGACCATAAAACGTAACAAACAACCAAAACAATGCCCACAGATTGACCTGTCAGAACAGCTCTTTAGGCATTGCCTGTTGCCCTGAGAGTTACAGTAGTTTTTGTTCAAAATAATTTATAGGCATTTTTAGAATTACAAAGAACTATACAGAGAAGAAAACTAGAAGAGAGAAGGAAAAAAAACATGTGCGAGGGGCTATTACAGTCCTCCCTATACTGTCACTACGGTGGTATTACACAGAGTGAGCCATCTATAGTACACAGCATGTTGGAACTGCCTCCCAGTTCATGCTGCAGTCCATTTGTAGCCCTGGACCTCTCTGTTTGAACTGTGTGCTCCAGCGACCAGGTCTTGTTACATTCATGTTTAGGCTTTCCAACCTGCATTTATTTGCCTTCCTGTGTTTTTTTGCTTCCTAACCTTTTTCTTTGTGTGCAAGTTGTTGAGTGTGTTTGTCTGCCTGTGAAGGTTTCTGCGTTTGTTTTGCTTGTTTTTTCACAGCTGTGTGCAAGTTCAAAGCCAGTTGTATTTGAAACATCCAGCAGGGCAGACATGGTTTCAGTTACTTGAGGTTGTGCTGTCAAAAGTGTTTTACCACTCACACAATTCCCCCTTCCAGGACAGATTTTTGTATAACTCATATTCAGCAAGGCAGCAGGCGGACTTTGAGCATGGTTGAAAGGGTTGGCAGTGTGTGCAACCGTCCTTTTTATGCCGTAAATCACTGGGGTACGTGTCAATGTGTTCATGATTATATTCTTGTTTAAGGTACAAACCTAACCTTGCTTATACCCAGTTTTGCCAGTCACTGTCTTTGTTAGAATAGATTCACAATTGCTTTATTAACCTTCCTGCTTTCTCAAATGTGCTTTGAAAATGCACCATTTGCCCACTGTTTTTTTCAAAATTTTCTCGGGGAAGACCACCCCCAAACCCTCCTTAGGTGGTTCGTGCTCGCTCGATTACCGTGTCGCAAGATGAATATTGCCTAAAAGGTGTGTCAACAACATTAAAAGTTTGGAAAGCTGTGCCTTATGCCATTGTGCTCATGGATCTGTATTCTAGGTGGGTTGAGGTGTTGTGTGTACAGAACATTTCTTCAGCGATTATCAGATATCTAGAAGTTGTGTTTAAGAGCGAGAGCTTTCCCAGGTATCTGCTTACAGATAATGGTGTACAATTCTGTTCTCGTGAGACCGAATCCTTTTTGCCGAGATGTGGCATTATTCACACAAAAATATGTGTTGTATCATCATGAGACTAATTGTGCTATTGAGAGAATAATCAAAACTTTAAAGGAAGGCATCCAATTAGCAAGAGCAAATGGCTTAGATTGGAAAAATAGAGTTGTCCAATAGACTTATGGGCTATAGATTTTCACCTCATGGCTCTACCAGGAAGATTCCCTTTGAATTATTCAAAGGAAGATCAGCATCTACTTTTGTGTGTCCTGGGTGGATGAAGTGGAGCAAAGGATGTGTGGATAATTCTCCTGGTTCGTGGAGAGAGAGAAAGAGATAGCTTCTCAACACAAAAGAAAAGAAAAATTTGATTTTCTTAAGAGTGTGAGAGATGTGGAGGACAATGTGGGTGATTTTGTCAAAATAAAAACTCCTAAATGGTGCGCAGAGTGGTCCAAGTTCACCAAAGAACTTAAAGTTATCAAATGTTTTAAAAATGCTGTTAAGACACATGATAGTCTCATTTGGAATAAGAGCTCAGTTACTGTCACACATAAAATATCTAATCCCATAGACCATTCCATGTTGAAACCACAACCAGCAGTAAGTGGATCTTGCATTTAAGGTTTGCATGGCTGTTCTAAAAGTGTTCCACCAATACACAGACTGAGTGTCAAGTGATCAGAAAACCTGCTTACCTCAAATATTTTGTTGCATGATGTATTGCTGGGGAAGTGAAATGCTGCGCCAAATATATCACCCTATCCAGTCTCTTCGATCTTGGCAAGTTCTGGCAATTGAAATTGCTTATTTGCTGTTTGTCCTTTTCTTATCATACATTTTACTATTTAGGTTTTGCTGTGTACTTTCTTGTATGGAAAGGAGAAGTGTGGCGTGTCACCTCATCTGCTAATGAGGTCACTGTTCGAACTCTCAGAGGACTCTCATGTGAGAAGATTCTGAGGTCTGGCAGTTGCTGTGCCACTACGGTTGGATGAGGTGTATATTATAATAAACGCCACGTACCTGTTCTTCGTCTCGTCTCTATTTGAAGCAACACCACAACAACCTCTGTGAACCTGGCAACATCAAGATTGCAGCACCA
This sequence comes from Lissotriton helveticus, assembly GCF_964261635.1. Classification (NCBI taxonomy): domain Eukaryota; kingdom Metazoa; phylum Chordata; class Amphibia; order Caudata; family Salamandridae; genus Lissotriton; species Lissotriton helveticus. Next base: position 134,959,126 of record NC_136060.1, on the reverse strand, counting down.
GCATTCCTGGGCCCTAAAAGTGAAAATGCTGCCCAAAATAGGTTTAGCAGAGGGCCTCCATTGTGCTGATTTAAAAGTTAATTACACCAAGAATTAAGAGCGACAGACTGTATACCGGAACTGCACACCAGCAGCTCCCTGTGGCTGAAGAGTGCTGTGGCAAAAGACCAGAGGAGTGAGAGAGGGCTTGAAAGTTAGGGGTGTCCCAGGGGAGAGTGAATGAATATCAATGCATTACAGCCGATACTGGAGGCCTTGTCAAATCCGTTGAGACCTTCATTTAGAGAGGCCTGTAGCACTGCACTTACCATAGCTCCTAAAGAAACAAAAATAAAAGCAAGAAAGATCCGTTTGACTTTTGATCTTCTGCAATGCACTCTGGGTAGAGGCAGGGAACGGTGATAGGGAGACGATGGACACCGCTATTTAGGGAATACTTTCAGTTTGCGACAGAGTGGGATCCTGGTTGTCATGGCGTTTTGTTTTGTTTTTCCTGACCCGCCTCTCCCCTGCACTCCCACCTCTCCTCTCCTGTATCACAGTTGCTATGGTAGGTCATAGTAAAACTACAATGGGGGGGGGGGCTCAGAAATAACACACTGTATTCCTTTACCTAAGTTATGTTCATCCTTCTGTGCTTTTTTGGAACCCTTTGGTTAGGTATATAGTGAGTCGCAATACTATTTAATCCTAAAGTCAATGTATTCTGTAATTGTTCTTAGTAAATCGACAGCTCTTCGTGAAATGTGAGGGCAGTGAAATGCTGCGCCAAATAGATCGCCCTATCCAGTCCCCTTCGATTTTGGCAAGTTCTGGCACAATTACTTGTGGTCATCCTAAGTACTAACTCTCAAAAAAGGCAGCCGGGGAGCGTTAACAGGCTTCTGCAACAATTACAAATATTAAGGCATTATGAACATGTCCGCTTTGAAGGTTTTTCGAACATTAGTAGTTTATCGATTATTTTGAGCACATGCAATTTAGAAATTACAGTACTGACACTAATTCTGCGAGATTTATATTGACATGGACCCCTAAACTCTAATGAGCCTGTGCGCATGGCCTGCATTTAGATCCAACAAGCACCCTCAGCTTTGCCCAGCACACTTCCCCAATGACATTTAACACCACTGTGCATATACAGCTGGTCAGTCTAGCTCGTCGCTGAGCAGCGCATATCTCGGGTATACACAGCTGTGTTAGAGTATATCAACATTGAGCTGCACATCGTGTGTTCATCCAGTTCTGCATTTGCAACTTAACCTTGATATACATTTACAACATGCACATTTATGCCAATGGGGTTCAACACTGATCTCCAAATACACTGTGCACATAATGCCGTTTTGCTGCACCTTAACTGTGACCTGCACATACACAGCTCTACCCATACCCCCCAATCCATGACCTGTTCATACACTATGTGCGCTCAAATCAAACAGTATACCTCATTCCTAACCACTCTTAAACTGCAAGTAAACTATTCATACACAACCTTACCAGTGAACCTCAGTCATCAAGTTCATTTAAGCTGTACAGGCAGCAATACTATTGCTCTTCAGTCTTGAAAAGACAGTTCTGCCTTCATGTTAGAATGAGCCTTGAGGACCTAAAAATGAGCAGGAACCATGGGAAACTGAAGGTCGGCAGGATGATCCTCAAGGAACTGCATTTAAACAGCAGCCTTGACTTAAATTTAGCAGGTCCCTTACTGGGGGCCCTGTGAGTGAGTAGGAGCCCATGGGACCTGGGATTGAGCAGGATGTTGGAAGTTCCGGTGTTGGCTGATGAGTGGGAGCCAGCCACACGGCATTGGAGTGACCAGTGCACCAGTAGATTAGAGGGTTAATAGAAGACTCATGGAATCACATGGCCCTTCATGGTCAGGTCCGAGTGAACAATGGATACAGTTCTTAAGGATGAAGATGGCTATCAGGGGATCTTAAGGCTAGAACTAATCCAAGAGCAACTGAGAGAGCAATAACCTCTGCAGACCTCTCTGTGGGCAGGAAACTCACAGATCTGAGTGTAAGTGTCTAATTGGACCAAAAGGGGAAAGAGCTTAAGAGTTTTGTGGGTATCTGGGTTATTGGGAACGGATGATGTGCTAGAGTCCAGAGGTGTTAGTGAACAACATCATTTTTATTTCAACCACTACCCCACAGGGTCTCTTGGTGCTGATTTAGTATAACCAGGGGTATATACTAAATCATATACACTAAGGGTGCAGAGAAGTCTCAAAACCCAAAAGTGAGCATGATCCTCAGGAGATCTGCTGGCCATAAGGAAGTAAAGATCATTAAGGATGAACAGAAACACTAAGAGTCTGGGGGTAGACGAGACATTCAGTGTTCTAAGATTGAGCACGGGCTGTAGGACTGAAGGTGGAGATGAAAATTCATAGACCTCAGCGAAAGAACGAGATATATAGCCCTGAAGTTGAGCACCAGGAAATCTGATGGTGTAATGCTGTGGCATATTTTTGTTACCAGTACCAGTGACAAAGGTTACTGGCCCTATAAGCTTTTTAAAAAAAACTTATTAATGCAAAAGGTTGCCAACATTACCTATATGATCCTAACCAAGGAGTGTTTTGTGAAAGGTTGCGATCTGCAAATGTGGGCTACTCTTTTTTTGGCTGCCCGGGCCCAACTGTGGTCTGAATCCAAGCCTGTGACAAAAGGCTAATTGCAAAATATTAGATAAAGCACAATCGGCCATATGTACTAAAGCATTTTCCCCATAGACAAAGGTGGGTAAAACCCTTTGATACATCTAGACCAATATTTCTGAATGATGGATGAACATGCTAGACAGCTCTGTTAAAAAAAATGCAATACTGAACGGTTTTGAATTGGTATTATGTCGGTACTCGTCTTAGCTATCAACTGATGTTCCAACTGATAGGAGCATTACCTGAAAATAATGAAAAGATTTGCCAAAAAAAGTAAAATGCACGTTTGTATTCAATGGGTTGCATTCTTGCTAGCATTGAAAACAGGATAAACGTTTAAAATGTTTACCCTCTTGGGGAAGAAACATAATACTCAGCAAAATTGTACGCTACACCACATAACTGATCTTGCTACCATTTTGACAAAAAAGCAGTAAAACGGTTTCTTTTTTATCACAAAGCAGACAGTCACCGTCTCCAAACTATGAAACAGGTCAGTGTACTCAGGCGATTAAAGAACTAGTTTCTAATTGTAAACACAAACAGTATTTTGAGCTCTTCCTTTATGTATCCCCTGAGCGCCATGTCCAAGGAATTTCGATTTTGTTAGGATTTAGATCTTGCTAAGATTATGATATATGTTGATACATTACTAGCTGGTAACAGGTACATTTACAAGGTTCTTAAATTAATCCGGTTTAATTATAAAATTAAGGTTTGTTCTTAATTCTAGCTATACATTTAAATACTATTTTTTTGCTATAGAGCTTATAAACTAAACTTCAAAATGTTATTTTTGTTTTAATCATTTGTAATTTTCCTGAACTTGATAAAATAGTTTTTCAACGGAAGGAGAGGAGCATACACAAATCTTTTTGCAAATAAGGAAAACAAGCTTTTCAAAGAAAGTAGAACATTTACAACATTGCAACACATGAACTAGACATCACAAATCAGAGTCCTTTAAAAAAAAAAATCATCTCCTCTTTCTTTTAATTTCTTGCACTTTAAAAAGAAGGACACAGCCAACACGTTTCATCCATGTATATAGCAACTTCTTTAGGGGAGAAAGTTGTAAAATCACAATAAAAAAAAGTAAGTTGGCCTGAAAACGTTCTGTGTTATTTTCAAAATGTGTGTCACATGCAACATATTTCCAGCCTAAGCAAAAATCCATAGATCAAATTCTTCTTTTAACAAGTTATTAAAGGCATCCAATTTCAAACAGATCTTAAATTTCAACTCAAGTCATGAGTCCCAGTATGATTAACATGCGACGAATCCCGCTCACCGCAGCAGTGCACCCTTCCATTACTTTGAAAAGTTATTTTTCTTATGTAAAAACCTTTGTTTGTGTATGCTCCTCCCCTTATGTTGTAATCTGTAATTTTTTGTTTTGGACAATTGGCTCTAATAGGGAGCACCTATTGATCGTGGGAACACTATACAGAGTGCAGCAAAACGATATCATAATCGTTAGTTTTTTTGTGTAAATTGATAAACTTAGTAATGTCTTTAAAATAACATTTTTTTTTTTTTTTTTTAAACTCCTTCCTTGTGAGAAAATATATGTGGGATTACAACATGTCAGACAGTGCAATGTTATGATTTTTATATAAATGATAGTCTAGCAGTTTGCAAGAGGAATGTTTTGCAATTCATCATCAAGGCACACCCGCTTTTAAATTGTACGAAGAGTTAAAAAAAAATACACTGTTGAGTACATTTTTTATTTCAAAGGTGGGATTTTAAGTACAGATGCAGTCATTTTATCGTACTGAACTATGCTTGTGCATTTTCAACCCAACTTGCGCTCTTGGGACAATTTTCAATGGGCCATGGGTATGGATTTATTCAAAATAATCTACTTGTTCAAGGCACAGGTCTACAGAAATCAAAATACCTTGCAAAGAAATAAATGTGTCTTAGCTGCTTCCTATTTCAATTATTAGGGATGGCACAGAAATGTTTGCAATTTCTTTTTATTTTATTTTAATGAAACTAAATGACCACCCAATTCAGGAAGACAAAATCAGAGTAGGAGAGCAGGCAGTTCATTCTCCATATGCGATTGTAAGGAAATAATTTGGGGTGTGTGACAACCCACTTCAAGAACAATCGCAACCCTTGTCAGGGTTGACCCTGAAGTGTCTAACTTAATTGGAGCTCACCCTCTGGAAGTTATGGCACAGAGCAGACTAGCCAAGTAAAAAGGAACAGAAACTTCTCCAAAAATAATTTCATATAATAGATTGCAATATCTCCAGGATATATAAACTGTCCTGCACCAGACCAGCGTTTTTTAAAGTGTATTTATCCAAAATACAAAAATATATTCAAATATATATATATATATATATATATATATATATATATATATATATATATATATATATATATATATATATATATATATATATATATATTGCACTGGGTGGTTGTTTTTGAAAGTCCTTTCTTTATGTTTTGATTGAGTTAATGGTAAAAGGACGATGATTTTGTATCCGTGACAAACGTGATCAAGCCTGTTTGGTGAAACGCGTTGTTTGTTTTGCTGCCAATAAATTTTCAAGCACAGCGACTTCTGGAGTGTTGTCATAACGTTTCCTCGTATATGGGAAATCTCTCTTTGATATATATATATATATATATATATATATATATATATATATATATATATATATATATATATATATATATATATACACACACACACACACATATATACACATATATACACATATATACATACACACATTGAAATATTTCTGTGTATTTACCCGCCTGACTACACGTCCCGAGGCTATTCCCCGTTTTCAGGATCCGCAGCTCTGTCAGACATGCGGACTCTGTTTTTGAACTTCCTATATCTTTGGTGCCTTATAAGCTCATCTGCAGTTTACAGAACTAGAGTTGTAGATTTGACCATATTCTACGTTAATTGCAGGGTTCTATATTTATAGGACTCCCTGATTGGGACCCATGACCCATATTTACTCTGGCAATATCTTCTAGCATCTCTAGATATTGCAGTGGTCGAGTGGCACTATATACATGTTCCACAGATATATGGATGATTCCAGATCAGCGGGCTTTTGATTCTTAAATTCCATGAATTGTGCTTTTCAACCATTGGTTGTGAGCTTTTTTCGAGCACCCTGCGCAGTCAGTTAACAAGTGAGATTACATCCTCTGTAGATGGCGTTCTGCCACTGAACATGTCCATATAGACAGTGCCATGATGAAGGATTTGTTCATCTTCCAGTTACTTCTGAAACACGCGTTGGCACATTCCTGGTCATGAAAGCATTCTTTATGTTTAATATTGATTAATTCAAATGCACTTCTACAATGAATAATTGTTTTACCTTTTTCTGTGAATGTCTTTTGCTCTGTATGTTAATTGTTCACTTGTTTTTGTATTTTCCCAGTCTTAGGATCTGTTGTGAGTTTTGTTATTTGCACTGTGAAACATTATGTGTCATGTACGTACTTGATTAATTATAGTATTGTAGTGGGTGTTTTTCGAGTAAATACACGGAAATATTTCATTGTAGGTATTTGTTTTTCTATTTTTATGTATAAAGAATAGCGATACATATATTTACAATGTATAAAAAAGTTATCATTGAATATATTTTAATATTTTGGATAAATAAACTTTAAAAACCACTGGTCTGGTGCAGGACATTTTATATATCATGGACATATTGCAATCAATTATATGAAATTTGTTTTTGGAGAAGTTTCTGTTCCTTTTTACTTTGTGATTTCCCTGCTTTCTTCTCCAAACCCATCTAGGTTAGTCAGGGACCCTCTTTGTTTCTTAGTACAGAGCAAGGCTAGCGTAACTTGTGGCAATGTGGAAAGTATTTATGCAGTATCAAAACACTAACAAAGCTGAAATGCAAAACAGCAAAAATCCCAAACCCCATAAAAGTAAAAATTATTAAACAAAAGTGTCATCAAAATAAAAGAGAATCCAATAGGTTTTTCAAAAGTTAAGTAAGAATAGCGCCAAGAAGCATAGTGACAATGATAGTCAATGGTCACGGTTAACTGGGACCAAGGCGCAATTTAAGGCTGGCCACAATGAAGAGTGGGTTGGATGCACCAACTATGTTCGTCTTGTACAAAGATGTTACCTTCTGAAATAGTCCTTGAAGTCCCAATCCACCTTAGGAGTACCCTTCTAAAAAAAAAAAAAAAAGGGGATTCAGAGGTGGCAATTCGAGACTCACATGGTGTCAGGCCAATTGCAGGGCCAAGTCCAACTACCACTGGACAGCCAAGCAGGAGCGGCCACTTGTTGTATCCCAGTCGTTTGAAGTAGAGGTCAGGTTTACGACCCTTAGAGTCCACTTCTTTCTCCTAAGTAGAAGAGGGAACAGGTCTAGTCCTTCATGGTTTCTTTAAGGTCACAGACAGCAAGATTAGTCCTCTCCTGTTCTTCCTCAGGTCCAGCAGTGTACAGAGGTGTGCCTAGAAGTGCTACATGTGTCCTGGGTCAAGCTAGTGGGTGGGAAGGACTCGTGGCCATATCGTACCAAATGGTGTAGAAATTGCCTGGGTCAACTCTACCTACTTTGAGCTTTTTCAAGATGGCAAAAGTCTTTGGCCACACTAAACTTGGGCTCGGAATGCTTGGGGTATATGGGGGAAGTGTACCACGGTAACCCTAGTATCCTCTCACCTCTAATACTAAAATTCAGTTTGAAGCAGCCATTGTACCCACAATAAATTCAGAGACCGTAGGACAAAGCAGGGTATTCCAGCAAACAGAAGATACACAAGAATTATTTTGGCATCAGGTTCCCTTCCTTGCAAGTGTGCCCAAAGTGTTATATGTAAACCAAGCAGAACTGTCAAGAAGCATTTGACATTGTGCAGTCAAAAAAAGAAGCAGATAGCCCTAGACCCATATTCCAGAAAGCTCAAAGAAATCTTCTCTGCCCATTCAGTCAGTTTTTTGTTTGCTCCTGAGAGGCATTTCACACCTATCCACATGCTGATCACTGTCTGGGAGAAGTTTCAGAGCAAACGCAAATTAGCCTCCGTTAACTTGAGACACAGAAAAGGTCACTTTTTAAGAAGGTACTTTGCCGCGATATTTTCTGATTGAATTGGATTTTAATCCATTTAAATGTTTAATTATTTTTCTAGCTAGTCCCACTCCGGAGATACAGTATTAGGATTTTAATCTCTACTCCGGTTTTCTACATAGAACAGCTAGGCCTACTACAATGAAAAAGAGCTTTTGGGTGCTAATTGTTGTAAGGACATGTTAACATATAATTTCTATGTGTCCTATTTTTAAATACCATACACCCTGCCTTGCGGGTTACATGGCCTTCATTGGAATTACATATTTAATATTGATGTTCAGACCGGTCAAAAGGGTTTATTTTGACAGAATGAATTCCAGTTTTCACTCTGCTAAAGGTAGGCTATACAGGGTAGGCCTTAATTTATGTTTACACTGCCACTGTATGGATGGCACAATAGGTGCTAAAGTCCACGAATGCAAAAAGAACAACCAATGGACAGAATGCTGAACAATGTCAAACATTCACCCCAGTAAAGAGATCTGGGCCTAAATACATTGTTTTTTTGCTCCCCAAGCCAGGCCAGTTTATGGTTGACTTATTCAGCATTCCGTCCATTTGTTGCCACAGCACTTTTTATCGTAAGTGGGATGGATATGACCTGACGTGGGGCTCTTGTTCGCTGTGCCACTGGATTCAAGCTAGCCTGGCTGATGAGGGGTGTTACCCCGGAACCAATCCCAGGCTGCTTGTTTCTGTGTCCAGGGAGAACTTGGCAGTTCGGGCTGGACTGTTTGCATATGGCTGGGTCCAAATTGGGGTGGCTTAGTGAGCAAAAAAACAATGGATTTAACCTAGATCTCTTGACTGGGGGTGAATGTAGGATTCATTCAGCATTCCGTCCATCATTTGTTGCCGCAGCACAGTCAACTGACGGCATTTAACTTGCACATTGCAAATACACCTTGTACCATATACTAGGGACTTCTAGTTACAATATACCAATTAGGAGAATGCCAATTCAACAATGTTTAAAGGAAGAGCACAGGCACTTAACTGTGGCTTTGCAGGGGTAAACTGCACAGAGTTCAACAGCAAGATAAAAATATATAGTTCATATGAAGGCAAAATATTTAGGGTGACCTCGCAGAAAGAGTGGATTTTGTACAGTAATCTTCCCCACACAGGAAAAGCAGGTGACTATTCCAATGAAGCAAACTGCAATTTTCACAGGTCTGACGAGTGAAATTCTTCTCCACCTGCAACCCCACTCTAGCTGCCCAAAATAGCTCTAAATTACAACTTTATGAAAACAATTTCGCATGCAGTGATTGTACGAGTGCTATCTAGCATTAGATTTGTACTAAGGTAAAAACACACTCAAAAGGTAACAGACACTAAGTACATGGACACTATGACATACATTTTTGACTGCCTCATGGAGCTTGTGAAATAGGTTTTATTAATGGCACAACAGCCTAAAAAATAAACCGGCATAGAACTACTGGGAAACACAAAATACTGTACACTGTGCATGAGCACATACTTTGGCTCTGGGTAAGAATGAGCAGGTGTTTCTGACATATGACCACAAGGTGCTGGATAACCCCGCATAGGCCCCCATTCAAGGTAAAGAGTAAAGCGTGCACGCGCACACCATCTGAAGACATGTACACCATTCTGCGCAGTCATACAACCTCAATGCAGAGATCCACTCTAGAGAAACCCAGACAACACACCCTGCAACAGAATATTTTTACTTAGTGTTTCATAATCACTTCAGCAGATTCTAAGCACTAAAAATAGAAGGTGTTACTACACCCAATTCAATGACATTCAATGTATTGACCTTGGAAGAATGTAAGGTAAATCAACCTTCCCACAGTTGTGACCACACTGTCACCACATTTTTCATCTCACTCCGCTATTATGCTGGCATAATGTAGACTAGGTGGGTCCAATGTACGTCCAGAAGGGCCCGGGCCGATTTATACTGGATAACATCCGACTATGTAAATGAGTGCAATTTAAATTCAATGCATATAAATGTAACCTATGTGGCCACCATGCCATACCATACTATACCATGTTCAGTAAAAGGCAAATAATTTGGGTAATACTCTTAAATGGATTTGGACTCAAACTCATACAACACAATATTATTAAACGCGTGTCCAAAACTATTAACACAATTGGTTCCCTAATCTTATTTATTAGTGCTGGACAGCAGATCTGCAGTCCATGTTTTTTCTCTTATGCAAAAGCAAAGACACTTCACTGCTCAGTGGAGAGAACACTTTCTCCAACTAACTTACTGGGTTACAGCATCAAAACTGGAAGAATCACAAGTAACTCTTTCCAAAGCTAAAAACTCCTCTGCCCTATGACATTTGTGGCAGTGCACCACTGTTGATCAAGATAAATCACCACATATTACGGATTGTAAAGAATCTCAAGGTGTATTATTTATTCTAGAGAAAATGTGAGAAAGTATAATTTAGATTAGCATTTTTTTAAATACCCTGTGCAAGAAAGTGTTTTCCCTCAACAAATGGTATATTGTGCTAGAATCGCTCACTATGTTTCTGGAACAGGCTATGTCATTCTAATAACACTTTTCAAAATGGTGGTAAATACGGTCTACTTCTGCAATTATACCTACTACAGTTTTTGCAGTAAATAGGAGGTCAAATCAAGGCTATGCATTTATGAAAAGCACTCAAAATTCCGAATTCCTCAAACTAGATTTGCCAGTTTTCCCCCCAAAAATATGCACTGACTAAGCATCGACCTCACAAAATAGTGAAAGCAAATGTAGGATTAAAAGGAAGTGTTAACAAGGTAATAACTTTCTGTACTGAAGCGAACGCAATCATAAAAAAAAATATCCCACTACCCAGTGCTTGATTCGTAAAAGAGTAAGTGCGGGGGCCTAAAGTTTTGCTCAGTAGCCCACTGCCAGGACTATTAAAGTTCAAGGTGCCGAATACCAAGACTGCATAGTTCTACATATTTCTTTAATTCACTACTCCACACTTTTTCCATCTTTTCTTTTTCCCTTTGCTCTCGTTTTGTTCATCTTCACTCCCTTCCCTCTATTGTATTTTTCAGTCTCTTACTTTGATAAAAGTGTGATGTGGATTGGGGTGCAGAATATGGTTTTTAGTACTGGCGGGACACTTTGGTCAATGACGCCAAGTAAATACACAGAAACAGTGTATTAGCTGCCACGGCTTAATATTTACACACAATTTTGTTAAAGAAACGGTGCTGTGAGCCACAAAGGTATGCCTCCATGCAAAGTAATACTTAATACGCTATCTGAGGTGCTGAGGAGACTTACTGATTTTTTGCCTATGATGCAAGAGAAGCCAGAACCTTGGTAAGTTTGGGCACTGTACTTGCAAAGAGGGATATTAGAGGGATACACATCACAGCCCACTTACTCCGCCTTGGCTTAGAGGCATGAACTGGTGCTCGAAACTGAAAGAGCTTATTTAATTAGCCAGGAATTCCTCAATAAGCATAAGAACATTTAGAGACTAGTGGATCCATGTTCAGATGGGCATAACGTTACTTGGATGGGCAGTGGTTTCTCTCAATAAGACAACAGGTAAATCCCTTAAGATCGAGGTTGTGTATTTACATATGTGACACGTGATGTAATGTCAGCTTTATCAGTTATGCAAACAACTCAAATAAAATTCTTGAAAAAACACCATGGAAAAATGTCTTGACACGGTTGCAGTTTTGGCCCATTGCTATCCAGTGCAATATGGAACATGGGTACCATTTGTAATGGGGTTGTGTGGAGAGGAACACGAAAAGACTAGAGCAAATGTGAGGATGCAGGATGAAAGGAGATTTTTACCCCACCCCACCCCCGACCTTCAATTCCTTGCTTTACTGTTTTGGAAATATGAAGAATCAATGCCCCTCAAACATAAAATATTAGGTTAAATGAGTGAGGAAAGCTTGTGTGATCCATAGAATTCGCAGCACCTTGGCCTGCAAAAATGGTGGCTTAGTACAATTTCACAGTTGTCAGGTGAACCAGGGAGCAATATATAATTATTTCCCACTTATCAATCTCAATGACTAATGCTGCATGGCTCCTCTCCACTATCGCGACCCATGCTCACTGAAAGTTCCATTTTGAGATAGTGAAACGTATGATAGTACAACGCCTGTCAGGCACTAGGTCACAAAGAAAAGTTCCTACAGATTCCCCAATTAGAAAACGGATTCGCGTTTTTAGTTGGTTTAACATTCAGAATGGGAAGTACCCCGATCTGTTCTACTAGAGAAGCTGCAATGAAGATGGTAGATAGATAACGGAGAATAGCTTGCCTTACATCACAATGCATTTCTCCTTGTTTTGTTTCTATTTTTCAGTTTCTTGGTGTACAAGTAACATTTAGGGTGGGTAAGGGGAAGACCACTCATCTCTACAAGGACAGCTGAAATCACGATAGTAGGAAGCGAGAACCTAGTTTATTGCCAGGATGCCAACCTCATACCGAATCCATTTTTCACTTGACAAAAACACCTTCTACATCCAAGGCTCGTCAGACTCTTCAAGGGGAACGTAGCTTTTAGGAGGGGCCTATCCGGAAAAGGAACTCACACCCCTTTCCCAAGGTCCCTAAGCTGCAAAAATATCCAACCCTTTCTTTCATAGTGAGAGATGCACAAATTCCCTGGTATCTAATGGGCTTTCTATCCCCTGGACATCACAGATCAGGGGTTATACCCCAATAAGACCCTGATAGATAAGAGAAAGCATTTGCTGAATGGGGTAAGAGAAAGCATTTGCTTAATGGGGTTAGAGCAGTACAGACGGTTTACCAGGAGGCTTTGTTTAAAGGGTCCCAGCTCTCTAGAGATTGCAGTATTCAGGGAAAGCTGTATTGCATTCCTCATAAAAACTTTGGTTAAGGATATGCTCTCCATTCAGTGATGAAACTGTGATCCTGGTCCATTCCTCTAGAGTAGAAAAGAGGTAAAAATATCTTGACATAAGTGAGCTTGTCTCTCCGGTGAAGGGCTGATCCGAAGGAAATGCCTCAATGCCTTGACTAGAGAAAACACTATAGCAAGTTGGCCCTATGCCATAAGGCTTAATCCATTGAAGATGCCAGTTTTCTATTAAGCTCATTGGATCCTTTCCCATGACAGCCATGTTAAAACCAGCATGAGCCAAGCCAATAGGTCTTACTATTGGAAGGGGATGGATCACTTTGCCAGTGCTTGTTGCGAATGTTAAACAGCAGCAACAAGACAAGCTAGTACTGGCAAAGCCAATGGCTTTGGCATTTTTTGGGTAATGTAGAGAAGCTCTGTGATTTTCTGCAGCAGTCCCTAAGGAGTTGCTGCAAAAGAGACAGAGGCCAGAGGATGGTGGGAGCGAGGAAGAGACAGCAGGAGACAGACATGGGAGAGAGGCACCATTTATTTATTTATTTATTGTAAAGTTTTGTATAGCGCGAACAAGACCTGTGGGTATCAGAGCGCTTTACATCAGAATAGTTAACCAACACAGTTACAGTGTTGACATTACAAGAAATCAAAACAGATATGAGATATATTATAAAATGAATATGATTAAGTGACAATATAAGCAAACAAACATGTGCAATTCACATTAATATGTGGGGTAATGCTAAGCTTATATCATATGTCAATATTCTCCGTCAAGGTGAGGTAGGCGATGGTACGCGTTTGGCATATCATGCAATTCAAATTAAGATGTGGGGTAAGGCTAAATTTATCTCCTATGCCATATACCCAGTCCAGAGTGAGGAAGGAGAGGGTAAGGTTTAGGCTGTGCGAAAAAGATATATTAACACTTTGTCCTTCAGTGCATTAGGCAAGAGTATCTCTGCGTCTCTATATATCGGCAGTCTTGTGTCAACAATTAGCCTCCATATTGTTCAGGTTGGAGCTTCTCCTTCTGAGAGCAACATTAGAACAGGGCGGCGTATCTATGCAAGGTATTTGCTCATCATGAGACTCTTCACTTCCCGCTTAAATGATGCAATATTGCGAATCTTCCTAATGCATGGAGGAAGAGAATTCCAGATTCTAGGGGCAGCTCCAGAAAAAGCTCTGTCGTAAGTCTTTTTCTTTTGGAATCTGGCTGGTCGCAGTAGTAGATCGATGGCGTTCCGAGCTGGTCTGTCACCGCCCGATATCTTAATTTAGTGTTGAAGTGAAGCGCTTTATGGGTGATACATGCTAACTTCATTTGGATTCTGGCTTCATAAGGTAGCCAGTTTAATGCTTTCAAGTGAGGGGATATGTGGTCAAATTTCCTTGATCCAGTGATCAGTCTTGCCGCTGCATTGAGGCAGGCTTTTAGCGGAGCCGTTGATATTTTTGGTAAACCTGCTAAGGTTGAGCAGCCGTATTCAATCCTAGAGATAACAAGAGATTGGATAGATAACTTTAGATCAGCTTCGGAGATGTAGGGTTTCATTTTCCTTAAGTAGTTAAGGTGGAAACGGGCACTTTTAGCCATTGCATTAATGTGAGCTTTCATGTCGAGGTTCTCGTCTAGGGTGATTCCAAGCGATTTAGCTGATTCGACTAATGTTGGGGTGCAGTTTAGTGCAGTCACTAGTTTGGTCCATTCCCTTATTTCCGACTGGCACCTTGGTGGCGAAATTAGTAGGAACTCTGTTTTGTGAGCATTTAGCTTCAAGTGATTGGTGGATAACCATTGCAGTGCCCTTCCTAAGGACTCGTTCATCCGATCCATGTCTTCAACAGAGGCGACCTTTATGTAAATTTGCGTATCATCTGCATACATGTGGTAGGATATCAGTGATTCTCGGAGAATTTCTGTGAGTGGTTCAACATACAAGTTAAACAGGTCTGGAGAAAGTGTCGATCCTTGTGGGACTCCTATTGTGTTGGGACATGGAGTTGAGGTGGAATGATTGACCAGGAATCTTTGTGTCCTGTTCCTTAAAAAAGAATCGAACCATTTCAGCACATTTCCAGTTAAACCCATCCTATCTCGAAGTCTGGACAGTAAGGCTTCGTGATTTACCGTGTCAAATGCAGATGACAGGTCTAGGAGAATCAGTAGGCACGCTCGATTTTGGTCTAGGGCTTGTAGCGCGTCATCCACAATATGTAGTATAGCCGTTTCCGTGCTATGTCCTGCTCTGAATCCTGATTGGCAGTCGTCAAGTAAGGAGAATTTGTTGATGTGTTGGCTTAATTGGGCCTGCACACATTTCTCGATTAGTTTGGCTAAAAGAGGGATGTTAGTCACTGGGCGAAAATTATTCGGATCTGTTGCATCCGCTGTAGGTTTTTTGATTATGGGAACCACTTGACATGTTTTCAGGCAGTCAGGGAGGATCCCTTGGGATAGTGATGCATTTATTATATTAGTCCATATTGGAACCAGGATGTGGCTGATATCTTACGCATTTTCCGGGAAGAGGGTCTTGGAAGTGGTTATTAGGTTTAATTTCTGACAGCGTTTTGGCGATCTTATCCTGGTCGTATAGCTTGAATGTGTCCCAGTTTGCCTCGTTTTTGGTCATGATGCATTCTAATGACTGGGTGTCATCGTTCGGGGGCAAAGGATGTATAGTGGTTGCCGCATTTGTGAGCTCTTCTTCAAGCGCTTTAGCCTTCTCGGTAAAAAATGTGGAGAATTCTTCACAGCCTAACGGAGTAATTGTGTTCTCCTGGGAGGATTTAGCTAGTTTGTTTGATTGTTGTTTAAGGATTTCAAAGAGTTTTCGTGGTCTGTTTTTGGCATTGTCCAGTTCTGATCGGATAAATTCCTTTTTGGAAGTGATGATCTTTTTGTTATACTGGCTTCTGATTTTTCCGAGAGCTTTCAGCTCCGGGGATGAGGGGTGTTGTCTCCATTTCCTTTCGGCCATTCTCAGTTTCCTTCTGTCTTCATTCAGTGATCCACTAAACCAAGGATTTTTTGTCTTCTCTGTGACTCTTTTCAGTTTTAATGGCATGGTGTTGTTGACGATATTTTCGATTGACGTATTGTAGTGATCTGTAAGCTCATTTACATTCTGTAGATGGTTAGGTGGCTTTAAGTCTCTCACATCTTTCAACCAGTAGCTCAATATTAGCCTCTTTCGTGTTGCGGGTCCATTTTTTGAACTTGGAGGGTTGCACAGTCGTTCCCTTTCTCACTGTGGGTATCGCAAATGAAATTGCATGATGATCGGACCAGTCGCAAGGGTCTATAGAATGGATCGAAGCATTTTTGTCTCTTGCAATAATCCAATCTAGTGTCGATCCTTTCAGGTGTGTAGGTACCGAACATGCTTGAGTTAGGTTTAACTCGTCAAGGAAATCTTTAAGTTTATTAACCAGTTTATCATTGTGGTCGTTCCAATGTAGATTGAAATCACCTAGGAATATGTTATTGGCATCAGTACTGTGATAGGCGGTTATGATCTCCATTACCTTGTCGCGGCTCGCGGCGTTGCCGCGGCCGGCCATCCCGCTGACACACACGGGAGGCCGGGATACTCACTTCCGGCGGAAGTCGAGTACCCGGTCTAGCCCCTGGGAAGCGAGGCACAGAAGCACTTCCGGGGGAAAACGCATATACTGCGCTTTTCCCGCCGGCTGAGCGCTTCGGATTCTGGATTCTGGCTGAACATGAGACCTGCATGCCTGGAGAGAGCCGCGCTGAGGTGCAACTTTGTTTCTCCGGCATTCTCGGAGAGCCGCGCTGACTTGCAACATTGTGTCCGCGGCATTCTCGGAGAGCCGCGCTGACTTGCAACATTGTGTCCGCGGCATTCTCGGAGAGCCGCGCTGAATTGCTACTTGTTTCCTTCTGCTTCTGGGAGGCAAGCCGCGCTGAAGCGCTTCCTTGTCTTAGACAGCGCCTTCCAGGAGCGCTGGTGTACTTCTTCACCTGGGAGTTCCAGGAAAGCCCTTGTTTGTTTTTCATGACCCTTGGTGCGCAGGAGCGCCCTAAGGGTGTACATTGAACCGAATTGTGTTTTGGGGGTTTTTTACTTTGTTTTTTCCCACCGCGCAGGAGCGCTATAAGGGAATACCTCAGCCTGCAGACCCTGTCCCCTTACAAGGAATGCCACAAGCTGGGTGGTTGATTCCCATTTCCAGTTACCCGCGCAGGAGCGCTTTCCTTTTTGTTTTAGCTTGGGTGAACGCGCAGGAGCGCTTTCTTTAGTTTGTACTTGGCGATAACGCGCAGGAGCGCCTTCCTCGCTATTCACAACAGGAGCTGCATTCATCGGGGAACCTTCGTTTCGGGAGCCTTGGTAAGTCCTCACGGGGTACCTGGTCCTGTGTGTGTAAGTGGGGTGGTTCCTTTCGGGTCTGCTTCACTTTCTGATCTTTCTTATTCTGGTTTCCAGTGACACCGGGACGCCCCACCAGCTCCACGCCATCCTTAACCCTACACCCTGGCTCCCATCCCTGCGTCCATCTCATCCCTGCTGGGTTTTGTCGTCCACGAGGGTTAGGTGGGTACAGGGACGGGTGCTCTTGTCGTCTCTGCGGATTCGCGCCACAAGCAAAGGTGAGTCTTGTGGGGCAAACCTGACAGAATCCGAAGCCCACGTAAACCATTCCGCCCAGACGACATGAGTGATCAGGAAGTCACCCTGCAAGACATCGCAGTCATGCTGGCTGCCATGCAAACAGAGAACCTCGCCCTCCGCCAGGACATAACGGCCCTACAGGGTCAAATGGCAGCCGGGGTCACTAATCCTTGGGGTTCTACACCCAGCCCCAGAGCCAGATCAGACGGCCTGTTGAGACAACCAACGTTCACCTTTGGGGGGCCTTCCACCACCACGAACCAAGACACAGCCATCCAGGTCGTCACTCCCCACCCGGTGCAGTTGGCACCACCCGAACGTTTCTACGGGGATAGTACTAAGTACGGAATATTCATCCATCAATGCCAACTACATTTCATGGCTAGAATTGCGGCCTTTCCCGACGATGCTTCCAAGGTCGCCTACATACTTTCTTACATGGGCGGGGATGCGGCTCAGTGGTCCATCTCCTTGGTAGAGAACGACGATCCCATGCTGAACCACCTGCCTACGTTTAAGGAAACTATGCGGCGTATGTTCGCTCGCCATACCTTCGTGCAGGCTGCAGACAACGAGTTGCTCGGCCTCAAGCAAGGCAACCAGGACTTGCTCCATTACATCACCATGTTCAACCGGCTGGTCATCGAGGCCCACTGGCCAGAGGACAAGAAGGTATCAGTGTTCTATCGGGGGTTACGGGATGACCTAAAGGACCTCATCTCGCAGTATCCCGATCCGCCCGAAACTATAGGCCCTTTCATTGACATGGTGGTGAAAATGAACTTCCGCCTACAGGAAAGAAAGACCGACAGGGGAAAAGGGAACGACAACCGTCTCTTGCCCATTGGAGACAAGGGCGTCGAGAAAGCCAAAGAAGCACCTGCTCCCCAGGGAGAAGCGTCCGAACCCATGCAGATCGGAGGCGTCAGAGGACCCCTGACCAGTCAAGAACGGGAAAAAAGGAGGAAGCAGAACCAGTGCCTGTATTGTGGCAAAAGCGGCCACTTTGTACGGGAATGCCCTGCTAAGCCCTCGAGACCACGAGGCAGAAGGCCGTTCGTGTTGCCCATCAGCAAGGGAGACAAGACGGGAAACGAGGAAACCCAGTAGACACAGGGGTCCGTCTTCTGGGTTCTTCGTCATGCACATCTGCGATCCCTGTGGTATACGACGGTAGTCATCACGTCGGCATGGACGTGTCCTTACGGAATCTGGCGGGCAGAACCTGGGTGGTGACCGCCATGTTGGATTCCGGGGCGACAGGCTGCTTCATCGATACAGCGTTTTCCCGCGCATTGGGTATCGACACTGTGACGAAGGCCCAACCTGAACCCGTCAAGGCCGTTGATGGAACGGACCTTACTTCCGGCCCCATCCGACACCGAACAGAAACCTTGACCATGGTCTTCTCTAACAACCACACCGAGTCCATATGTTTCGACGTCATTGATGCCCCTCAGTTCAAGGTGATCCTGGGTTTGCCTTGGTTGGTGAAGCACAATCCCCGCATCGATTGGGTGACCGGAACCGTCCATCTTGAATCAGAGTACTGTAATAGCACCTGTTACGCGGAGATCGACCTGACAGGTCCTCGGGTCATACAGGCACACTCGTTACCTGTAGTAGGGATGGGAATGGTTTCCCAAGGAACCATAACGAAAGAATACCAGGACCTAGCGGGAGTATGCGACAAGAAGGGAGCCAACACCTTGCCACCCCATCGATCCTTTGACTGCCGCATAGACCTGATTCCCGGCTCCACGTTGCCATGCAGCAGGATCTACTCGCTCACAGAAAAAGAGAACATCCACCTCCGCTCCTATCTGGACGAATACCTGGACAATGGCTTCATACGTCACTCCAGATCTCCGGTTTCCTCTCCTCTTTTCTTCGTGTCGAAGAAGGAAGGGGATTTGAGGACCTGCATCGACTTTTGTGCGATGAATACCATCACGATTAAAAACCGGTACCCGCTACCGTTGATAACCAACCTCTTGGACCAGGTCAAAAACGCCACCATTTACACCAAACTGGACCTTCGGGGGGCTTACCATCTTGTCAGGGTCCGGAAGGGTGACGAATGGAAGACCGCCTTCCGGACGAAGTTCGGCCTCTTCGAATATCAGGTCATGCCGTTCGGACTCTGCAACGCCCCCGCCGCATTCCAGTTTTTTATTGATGAGGTGTTGAGGGACTTCATCGACGTCTTTTGTATCGTCTACATCGACGACATCCTGATTTATTCACAAACCAACGAAGAGCACGTCCATCATGTACGTTCTGTCCTTCAGCAACTGGAGAAACACCGTCTGTACGTGAAGTTAGAAAAAGCCTGTTTCACGTCACATCGGTTGAGTTCCTGGGGCACATCATCACACCGGCAGGCATTCAAATGGACAACAAAAAAGTGGAAGCCATCCTGTCTTGGCCTACACCTGAGTCGGTGAAGGGCGTCCAACGGTTCCTCGGCTTTTCCAACTATTATCGTCGTTTTATCACGGGCTTCTCTGAGATGGTGGCTCCCATTACGCGCTTGCTGCGCAAGGGAGTACGTTTTGATTGGGACCAAAAAGCTGACAACGCCTTCCAGGAACTAAAGAGACGGTTTACAACGGCCCCGGTTCTGGTGCACCCCGATACCGAGCAGCCTTTCTTCGTAGAGGCTGATGCTTCCAAGGACGCCATAGGCGGTGTGCTCTCACAACGGAACTGCGAGACGGGCCGACTGCATCCCGTGGCCTTTTACTCTAAGAAACTCCAACCCGCCGAGCGCAACTACACCGTGTCTGATCGGGAACTGCTAGCCATCAAGACCGCATTCGAGGAATGGCGACACTTCCTGAAGGACTCAAAACATAAAGTGACCATCTATACAGACCACAGAAACCTGCAGTTTCTACGATCAGCACGTGCCCTCACAGCCCGACAGCTCCGATGGACCTTATTCTTCAACGAGTACGACTTTATGATTACATTCCGGCCCGGGAAAGACAACGCCAAAGCAGATGCACTGTCGCGGCTGGCTGAAACGGAAGAAAACGCCGAGGACCATGAGCCTGGTCTGATCTTACCGGAGAAGCATTTCCAGGGCATCATCGCTCCTGTTCGTTCCAGTGGCCAGGCAGAACCAGACACGACATGGTCCGATCCCGTTGTCTCGGAAGGGGACGAAGAAGGAGGGACAAGAAACCAG
This sequence comes from Lissotriton helveticus, assembly GCF_964261635.1. Taxonomy (NCBI): domain Eukaryota; kingdom Metazoa; phylum Chordata; class Amphibia; order Caudata; family Salamandridae; genus Lissotriton; species Lissotriton helveticus. The sequence goes on along the minus strand of NC_136060.1, from coordinate 134,938,648 downwards.
ACGCATCTAACCGGGATACCCGAACAAACAAAGGCCCTATACTTGTGTCACAATCATGTACTCTCCGGCCATCCCGGTTACCACAAAACGCTCGACCTTGTGCGGAGACAGTATTGGTGGCCAACGATGGTGACGGATACAAAGGCACACGTGACGAACTGCGCAGTTTGCCTGCTTGGCAAGAACAGATCCGAACCATCGGTTGGTCGTTTACAGCCCATTCCTGTGCCTCCTTCTCCCTGGCATACCATCTCCATGGACTTCGTGGTTGAGCTCCCAATCACCAAATCTGGACACACCACGGTTCTCACGATCGTGGACCACCTCACCAAGATGGCACATTTCGTTCCCTTGACGAAACTTCCCACGGCGGCCGAGCTGGCCTTGATATTCGTTCAAGAGGTGGTTCGTCTCCATGGCATTCCTTCCGTGGTCATAACGGATAGGGGATCGCAGTTTGTGTCCCGTTTTTGGAAGGAGGCATGCAGGATACTCGAGATGGACGTACGTCTCTCCTCAGCGTACCACCCCCAGACCGACGGACAGGCCGAAAGAACAAACCACACCATGGAACAGTACCTCCGTTGTCTACTGCTGACAGTCGAGAAGGAATGGTCCGAAGTGCTATGGATGGCAGAGTATGCGTACAACAACAGCAAGCATTCGGCCATCGGCATGTCCCCTTTCTTCTGCCTCCATGGACGCCATCCTCGCACGTCGGCATGGGAAGAGCCTCAGGACAGCCTCCTACCCACCGTGCGTTCTTACCATGGAACACTGCGCGACCTGTGGCAAAAGGCACGGTTCGAGTTGGCCAAAGCAAAAGACACCTACAAGGAGCGGGCAGACGCCCATCGACAACGAGAACCCGCGTATCGCGAAGGCGATAGCGTATGGCTGTCTATTCGGCACCTGAATGTGCATGGGCCCAAAAAACTGCTGCCACGTTATGTGGGTCCCTTTCCTGTGGAGAAGGTAATCAACCCGGTGGCCATGAAGCTGTCCCTGCCTTCGCACATGAAGATCCATCCGGTCTTCCAAGTCTCCCTGCTGCGGGCAGTTCAGTCTGTCGGTTCTCTTCCGTCGCCCCCTTCACCGGTGGTGGTGGAGGGCCATGAGGAATATGAAGTCAGGGCTATCTTGGGGTCCCGTCGTACCAGGGGCAAGCTGTTCTACCTTGTGGACTGGAAGGGGTACGGTCCCGATGAACGATCCTGGGAGCCCTTGTCCCATGTACGCCATGCTCCTGTTCTGGTCCGTGCTTTTCACCTACGTCATCCCCTGTGTCCTCGCCCAGTGCCTCTTTTCTGACTTCGGGGGGGGGGCTTTGGAGGGGTTCTGTTCTGGGGGTGGGTACTGTCGCGGCTCGCGGCGTTGCCGCGGCCGGCCATCCCGCTGACACACACGGGAGGCCGGGATACTCACTTCCGGCGGAAGTCGAGTACCCGGTCTAGCCCCTGGGAAGCGAGGCACAGAAGCACTTCCGGGGGAAAACGCATATACTGCGCTTTTCCCGCCGGCTGAGCACTTCGGATTCTGGATTCTGGCTGAACCTGAGACCTGCATGCCTGGAGAGAGCCGCGCTGAGGTGCAACTTTGTTTCTCCGGCATTCTCGGAGAGCCGCGCTGACTTGCAACATTGTGTCCGCGGCATTCTCGGAGAGCCGCGCTGACTTGCAACATTGTGTCCGCGGCATTCTCGGAGAGCCGCGCTGAATTGCTACTTGTTTCCTTCTGCTTCTGGGAGGCAAGCCGCGCTGAAGCGCTTCCTTGTCTTAGACAGCGCCTTCCAGGAGCGCTGGTGTACTTCTTCACCTGGGAGTTCCAGGAAAGCCCTTGTTTGTTTTTCATGACCCTTGGTGCGCAGGAGCGCCCTAAGGGTGTACATTGAACCGAATTGTGTTTTGGGGGTTTTTTACTTTGTTTTTTCCCACCGCGCAGGAGCGCTATAAGGGAATACCTCAGCCTGCAGACCCTGTCCCCTTACAAGGAATGCCACAAGCTGGGTGGTTGATTCCCATTTCCAGTTACCCGCGCAGGAGCGCTTTCCTTTTTGTTTTAGCTTGGGTGAACGCGCAGGAGCGCTTTCTTTAGTTTGTACTTGGCGATAACGCGCAGGAGCGCCTTCCTCGCTATTCACAACAGGAGCTGCATTCATCGGGGAACCTTCGTTTCGGGAGCCTTGGTAAGTCCTCACGGGGTACCTGGTCCTGTGTGTGTAAGTGGGGTGGTTCCTTTCGGGTCTGCTTCACTTTCTGATCTTTCTTATTCTGGTTTCCAGTGACACCGGGACGCCCCACCAGCTCCACGCCATCCTTAACCCTACACCCTGGCTCCCATCCCTGCGTCCATCTCATCCCTGCTGGGTTTTGTCGTCCACGAGGATTAGGTGGGTACAGGGACGGGTGCTCTTGTCGTCTCTGCGGAATCGCGCCACAAGCAAAGGTGAGTCTTGTGGGGCAAACCTGACATACCTGCTCTATGAACTTTGCGTTGTCACCTGGTGGATGGTAAAACGCATGTAGGTTGCATGTTTGATTGCTTGCCGCTTTTATCTTAAGCCCTAGGTATTCACATGATTCTAAGGGGTCAGCTTGAATTTCTTTGACCTCAATCTCCGATCTATGAATGCAGGCTATACCTCCTCCTGTTTTTCTAGGTCTGTCTCGTCTCACAATATTATATTAAGGTGGTACTAAAATATCCATGATTGGAGCAGATGATTCCGTTAACCAAGTTTCCGTTAGGATTGCCAGATCAATTTCCTTATTGATGATGAGGGCTGCTATATCTGATGCATGATTTGTTGCTGATCGACAGTTAAGTAGAAGGCATGACAGGGGTTTCCCTGAGTTACTGAGGTCCCTATCAGTAGATTCCGTTGTTGTTAACTGGACTTGTTGTAGATTGAGGAGGTTGGGTTTTCTGTTGTTCTTTCTGGATGTTCTGTTGGAATCGATTGCTACTGTTTTAATTATCTCCTCACTCCCGGGGTCAGAAGGTTCGTATGTTTGGAGTAAACCAAGTATTTCTTCTTGCGTCAAGGGTTTCGTCCTCTGTGGTTGATTCAGTCTGTTAGCTAGTGCCAAGGCCCTCCCATTAAACATTATATTTGAGGAGTGTAAGACATTCTGGATATTCGCGATCTTAGTGGGTGTCTGCCGTTATCTCGAGGATTCTTCTAATTGCTTGTGAGGTGTTACTAGTTTCTAGTACTAGGTTGCTAACCAGATTCTGCAGCTCCTTAATATCTTTCTGATTTCGTGCCGATTTCTTCGGTATGTTTGGCCTAGTTATCCGGTGTTTGCATTCAGTTCTTCTCTTTTTTAGATCAGTACTCCTAGTCACAGTCCTTTTCTTTCTCTCCCTTGATATAATGTTAGTTCCGAGATTATATGGGTTGACAAGAGTGGTATCAGCTTTCTGTGAAGCCCGTGGCGGTGTTTTTGTGGAGGAGCGTCTACAACCTTCCATTATTGTGCTTGGTGTATGTGGCAGAGTGATGGTTTCTTCTATTTCCTTCAGTTCCCGGTTCCTATAGAGTGCATCCCTCAGGGTCAATGGACGTTCTAGTCGTGGTGTCTCGTCCTTTGGTTGTGAAACCAATGGTGGTGTTAATGTTGAATCGACTCTACAAACCTCCAGACTTGTGCTTGAGGTATGTGGCAGAGTGTTGGTTTCTCCTGTTTTCTTCAATTCCCGGTTCACATGGCGTGAATCACTCTGGGTCAGTAGATGCTCTAGACGTGCTGTTTCATCTTTTGGTGGTGGCGTTTGTTCTTCCCTTCGATGTTGGTCTTGCTCAACAAACGCATGACTAATGGTTCCTTCTGTCCCTTCAGCCTCATTCTCAGATAGTCTCGAGTCATATTCAATAATATTTCTCTGGCTATTGGTTTGTTCGTGAAGGCCTTCATATCTATTGGTGTCCTCGATCGTATTAAAGGCGTTATTGTCCAGGGTGTCTCCTACTGGAGACTGGTGTTGTGGATATCTTGTCCCCTTCAGTGATTCTTTAACCATTTGAAATATCTTTTCAAATTTCTTTAGTTCGTTGTTCCCAGCTTGTATTAGCACTATTCCAGTTTTTTAAATAGTTATGCATAGGTCTGCTCTGCATCTTAATGACGCTGTGGTCATTATTTTTGTGCCATGTGGGATGTTTTTCGTAGATTTTATGATGAGTATTTTTGTAATGGCATTACGCCATTGTGCCGATTTCTTAGTGTAGAATATCAAGTCGTTCAATATTATGCCTTTAGCTGTATTAAAATAACGGTCGTAAAACAGTTTGTCCGGATTTTTTCTTAGGGTGTTGTGTTTGAATTTTTTTGCCGCAGCTTTGGACATTTTAGAGGGGTATTCTATGTACAAGGCATTGGAGCCAGCATCAGCTAGGTGCCTTTCCTCCATCTTAATTCAGAGTTAGGTGGTCTTAATTGTTCCAGTGGAGGTAGCGATAGTTATCCTCCTTTTAGTAATTATTTCCTTCAGTTATTCTTTCAGTGATAATGATGTTTCCTATTACCGGTCGTTAAATTAATTCACTTTTGATAACCTGTGTCTTAGGTATTCTGATATAACTTTAGTTATTTCAATATGTCCACTGATTTCTATTGTCCTTTCTCTGTTTCCCTTGGACAAGAGAACACACTCATAGGTGGTGGGATGATGCAGGGAGCTGCACAGGAGAAGGAGGCACACGGAATGGAGGCATGTATTATTACTGCTGTTGTAGGGAAAGCATCACAGCAAAACTAGGGATGAAGGGAGTGAATCTGGAAGCTGCAAGCAGTGTACCTATGTGTACCGTTACACATATTTCCTGGTAGTTGCCCTATACCAAATATTGATTCCAGGGTCCGTAGATATGGTTGATGGCAACACACCGATCACCAGCCACCATGGCCAAGGCATTTTCCAAACGTGGTGGCAGCGTCTGACTTACTGCTAAACAATGCCACGACCATCCTTAAACAGTGAAGGTTCTGAAGATTGCAAACAGGACAATCAAGATACCTGCCCATACAGTTTTCCAATACTGCAGCATACACAGGGAGCAGCAATCGTTGAGTAACGCATCGCCAGACTGCTCCAAAGAAATTCAAAAGACAGCCATGTTAAAGTCAGCCTTGCCCACAAATGCTGACAAAAACAATTTTAAAATTACTGTTTCAGTACAAAACAAATTAAATGAGCATTGGCAAAGCCAGTAGGTTTCAGTTACAATTATAAATGATTCTTCCATGATTGCCTGTGGTGCAGTTGTGCTGATGGATGAATGGCATAATGGCTCAATGTTTGAATTAATCCATGGAATAAGGAGTGGGATGATGTAAGGCTTGAGGAGCGGGTGACTAGGATGGAAGAGTAAATGGATGGATGGCTAGAGGAATGGCTGTGTATGAATGGATGACATAAGTGAAGACAGTATGTGAGGGGCACGGATAATATGGGGGGGTGGAGAATAAGGAAGTGAGACTGAGCAAGTGAGGGGGTAAGGGTAAAAGAGGCAAAGTACAGGGTGCACTTAAGCATGTGGAGCTATCCATGGGCCAGCATTGTTAAGCTGCCGGACAAATCCTTAAACAGTAAACACTTTAAATAAGCCTTCTTATAAGACTTAGCACAGGATGTACATCTCATCTGTGTAGGCTTTGCAGACATTGTGCAGAAAATTGTTCATAGGCCACAATTATTTCATACGCAGTGCTTTAAATGGGCTGGTATTCAGAGGTACCTGGAACTGACACTTTCATTTTCTCCCCTCTAGTACCAGCACTTTTCTGCAAAACAGGAAAGTACTGCTACTCATAGGAACCAGGCTTCGACGAGGCAGCACTCCTTTCATCAAACAACTCTTACCTCAGAAGCATCTTCAACGCACACTGCACAAATGTAATCACGCTGGAAGCCTGGGCTGACCTGGCACATGTGCAGCTCTTGTCACCAGCAGTGGCAGCTAGTATGGAACAGTGGTGGGGGTATGTTATGGGGTTTTGTATAATGCTAGGGTACCTGAAGGTTAGGGGAATAAAAAGAATGAAAGAAAAGCAAACTTATCTGGAGCTCGCTGTTGCGGTTGCCGCTTCTCCTCCAGCAGGAAGCTCTCAGCCTCCAAGAATTCCCTGACCAATCACAACGCTGCATTAAGCAGCATTGTGATTCGTTGCTTAGACAGGGGCTTGGAGGCTGGGTGTGATCTCCACTAAGGCTGCATAATGCAGCCGTAGAGAACATGCACAGTGCGCATGACGGTATGGCCGGCCTGTGCAGTCACCACTCGTATGGCCTCGACGTCGGGGGAGGCCGGCTCTGCCCTATCAACGGGGCTGCACTGCAGTGCAACTGCAATGGTCAAAATAAAATGATAGGAGCGAACGTTTTCATAATCATTTTATTTTTTTACTTTGCAGTTGTATAGCTTTAAAGCAGTGGGGCAACGCTACTCCGCATTAGCGGAGAAGCTGCCCTTGGGTACCAGGAAACGTGCTACTCTCGAGGTATTCAGAGTAGGGGTGTGGCTGCAGGGTTATTAGTTTATCCTTTCATCTTACACAGTGCTCTCGGGCCCTTGGAGATCTGAAGATGGCCCTTAACCAGACACCGAGACACAGTGTAAAAAATTCAAGGAAGCCATCAAGGGGCGGAAGCGCCAACTGCAAAGGTAAGCCTAGGACCTAACAGAGGCGTCGGAACTAAAGGACTCCACTTGTTTCTGGAGGATTATTAATAACTCATGTTTTAAAGAGTTGGATAAACCAGGGCTAAGCCATAACATCTTACCAGAGCAATGGCAGGCTCACTGAGGGAGAGTATTATCATTCCCACAGAGAGGAGCAACTACTAAAAACCGTGACCAGAGATCTGACTCCATTATCTTTACTTTGGATAAGGTGAGATTAGGCATTGAGGGACTTTTGCAGAATGAGGCGCTGGGACCAGATGGGATCCCACCTGACCTTTTGGTTGAGAGGGGCTGGAGCAGGGTCCTCATCGGAGGGTCCTCCTGCCTCTTGCCTGCACCGGACGACGGATCCCAGGGCGGGACGGTGGGTCTGCCGCAGTTCCCGACGAGACGAGACTGGCTCCGCTCGGGAAGTCACTCCTGTCACCTTCAGCACAATCCTGGGAGGGCACGCTCACAGGGAGCGCCGCGCATGGTTGGCGGGAGCGGGAGTGGGACTGAGCCGGGCGGCCCGCCTGAGTATTGACACCCCCATTCGCCCCCCCGGATGCCACAGGGTGCTAGCGGGAACGGAGCTGCAGCAGGTCCAAGGACGCTGTGATCGGCCGCCAGTCTTTCGGGGTTGTGCACAAAAGGCTGCCCTCCCTGCACCTTGGTCGGCTCTCTCTCACGCTGCCTGGATTTCCCAGTTTTAACGATTTTTGCTGGCTGGAGTGCATCGCCATTGTCTCCTTTGTGCAAAATGGCGGGGGCCATAAAAGGAGCAACAAACAAGCAATAAATCACACCACCGCCCCTACTTCGGCCGCGAGGATGCATTCCAACGAGTTCAAGGGGTACTAAAAGGAAGATAAGTCTCTTCCTTCCCTCCAAGCAGCAACTAGGAAGCAGCAACACAGAAATAGGACTATCTCGCCCTCAGCAGAAAGGGAAAGGGACAAAGGACTAACAATGCTGCCTTATAGTCTATTTTGGCAGCCATCTTGAACAGCAGCAGAAATAGCAAAAAAAAGGTATTTACATCACCACACTCGAGTGCATTGTTTACCTCATCTGTTACCCTACACTAAGAGCTGGACTCTTTGAGACTAATGTCATTCACAGCGCACTTTTACATATCTATGCACCTAATCCCCCTGGTGATAGAGTGTATGCCTTTATTGCAGTACTATACTCCTACGTGTACCTGGGAGTGTATGCCTTTATCGCAGTATTATACTTCTAAGTGTACCTTGGATATTTCTACCTGCATCTAACTCACCCTGCACCGATTGCCACCTCATTCATTCATTTCTGTCTGCGCATTAGCGTCACTTGACGCACTAACTTGCTGTGGGCATATGTATTGTGTTACACTATTTTGGTAGTATTATACGCTTGCATCTATCTGCGATCCGGCACATCTCTTCTGCTCACTCTCCCACACCCACCCTACGCCTTACTTTCTACGGATCTTTAGAACATTTTGTCTGCATCTATCTGCGATCCGGCACATCTCTTCTGCTCACTCTCCCACACCCACCCTACGCCTTCTTAACATGGATCACTGCGGCAAGCACACATATAAAATAATCTACCCTCCCACACTCACAAAAAAAGCCGCTAAACGCTTCAAACACAACTTCCTGAGGTCCCACCCTGAAACACCCTTTACCGATACCTACTTCTCTCCGGTAAATGGATCCCTGAACACTGATATTATCTTCCACACCGCACGCAGAGCTCAATGGAGAAAAGCTTTCCTTGCCTTACTCAACGTCTCCACCACCAGGAAATCCGCCCATGGACTCTCACTTTCCATCGCACCATCCAAACTCTTCCCGGGCACAGCCATTACTATTTACAACAACGGGACTATTCTAATGCAATCCACAGACAGGAACCTGGAATTACTCGACAACCTGTTCCCCACTTTCAAAGAGCACCTCTCCAATCGTCGGCCCTCCACACATACCCCAATCCAACTGAACCAGAACTCCTCACCTCCAACCAACGACCCACCGCCGCTGACCCGCACAACCCGACGCTATGCCATCCCAAATACCCCCCAAATCTCTCCATCCCCACCACTACCTACACTCCCGCCGCACCTAGCTCCCCCTCTAGCCATGACCTCTCCCCCCCCACTCCCTGCCCCCCCCTCCTGGCCTCCACCCCACCCTCAACATCTCCCCCCCTACTCTCTGCACTCATACAACTCCTGTCATACACTCCTCCCTCAACATATCCCCCCCCACTCCCTGCTTTCCCGCCACTCCTCCCTAAACAGCGCTCCCCCCATTCTCGGCGCTCAACCCACTCCAGACCTACACCCCTCCCTCAACATCTCCCCTCCACCCCCACTCAAACGACTCCTGTCATACACTCCTTCTGCAACATCTCCCCCCCCACTCCGTGCACTCCCGCCACGCCTAGCCTTCACCCCTCCCTCAACTGCGCCCCCCCTATTCTCGGCACTCAATCCTGTCTAGACCTACACCCCACCCTCAACATCGCCCCCTCCCACCCCCTGCACCCCCGCTACTCCAAGACTCCACTCCTCCCTCAACAGTTCACTCCCCACCCTTCGCTCCCCCTCCACTCCTGGACCCCACTCCCCCAACATCTCCCCCCCCACTCTCACTCCCCATTACTACACCTGCCCTCCTGCAACGACCAGTCTCCACTGGTCCCGCAGCTGTATCACTCCTCCTGTCACTGATTACCCTTCCAATGACCCTAACCCCATCCCCAACGGCACGCTGGACACAATCATGACCACCCTCCTCCAAGTGAAAGAAGAGCTCCACTCGCTCAAAGGGTTACTCCTCACGCACACCGACCATCCCCCCCTCACCACCACGTCTCAACGAATTTTCAACTCCCCCCCCACATCCTAGGCACCCCTTACATGGGACTTCTATCCCCTCTCGCAATACCTCCTACAGGCCTAAGCGCACTATCAAGACACATCCTTATCGCTCCTTGCATTGGACCTCTATCCCCTCTCGCAATACCGCCAACCGCCCCCAGCGCGCAATCAAGACTCTCTCGGACCGCGACATACACACCCTACTCAGCACATATGTCCCGGCAACCCAAAACAGCTTAACCAACACGCACATGTCCATTTCTACGATTCTCTCCAACCCCAGTAGGCACCCCACGTATAGCAACAGAGGCTCTGTTCCCAACAACCTCACTAAAGTCCCTCTCACTACGGAACCCTCCACCTCCCCCTGCACCCCCAGTCTCAAATGCACACTTCTCAACTGTAGATCGGCCCAAAAACACTCGACGGAGGTCGCTGACCTCATCCTGTCTAGGAACCTTGACCTGGCCATACTAACTGAAACATGGTTAACCGAATCCTCCAATCCTATCATGGACATCCTAGTCCCCCCCAACTACTACATCACTAGACTTGACAGGCCCAACAAGACAGGTGGCGGAATCGCCTGCATTTACAAGAGCAACCTCTCTATTAATAAAGTCACCGCCCCTTCTCTTACCTCCTGTGAATACTTCTGCCTTGATGTCACCAGTGAGAACAAACCTGTATGCTCGTTACACATCATGTACCACCCCCCGGGGGACAACCTCGTCTTCTCCCAACAACTCATGGACACAATATCAATCAACGCAGGACGGCTACAGACACACATTTACCTTGGTGACTACAATCTCCATTGGAATGATTGCAGTGACGCAGTAGTTAATAGCCTCAAAAGTTTCCTTACCGCTTCTGACCTCACAGAGAGGTGTGGCGCCGCGGCCAGGGCGACTGACGCTGGAATCTGGGGACCACGGTTCGATCCCCGGCTCCGGCGGCAAGTTAGCTCAGCACCATGTGACTCTGGGCAATAGCTCGCTTAATCTTTCCGACGGCCCCCAGCGCCTAGAGACCCTTACGGGTGATTGTGCGCTTTACAAATGTGGACTTTACTTTTACTTTACTCAAATTTGCAACACCCCGACACACGACAAAGGCTCGATCCTCGACCTGGTCATTTCCAAAGAAGGCACCACTCAACTCGACTCAATACAACCTTGTGACTGGTCAGACCACCATATTATCACATTCCTCGTCAAGGAAAAAGTAAAACTCATCCCGGTGCAATACGCCATGCCCAAAGTCTGGAAAAGAGACATGAGGAAACTCAATCCAAACTCTCTACCCCCCCCAACAGCTGCAATCTCCTACTCCCCCCTACCGACACTGACGTTCAGGTCCTAACTGACCACTATCTCAACTCCATGGCCACAATAATCAATGAGGCCGCTCCAATGCAATTGAAAAGAGTATCGACTAAGATATCCAACCCCTGGTACAACGGGAGTCTCAATGAAGAGAGACGGGCTATGCGATCGGCAGAGCGTACCTGGTGATCAATTCCCTCGACATTGCATCTCAAAACTCTTAGGAAAAAGAGAAATGCATACTTCAGGAAAATAAAACGCTCAAAGTCAGAGTTCTTCAGAATCCAGCTAGACCAAGCAAAAAACCGTCCAAGTAAATTGTTCGAACTAATCCGATCTCAATCTAAGGAACAACCCCCAGCTGTCGACATTATCAGCACTACCCCTTCTTGTGAAGATTTCGCAGCTTTCTTTAACAATAAAACTGACAATATAAGGAGCGACCTCCTCAATGACGCAAGCCTGTACTCAATACCCAACTGCATAACACCCATTAAACTAAAAAACAATGCGACATGGTCTTCCTTTGACACCTACTCTGAAGAAGAAATTGGCAGAATACTCAGCACCCTAAAACCATCCAATCACCTCACTGACCCTCTTCCTGCTAACGCCGTAAAAGACTTCATCCCTCTGCTACTCCCACTCTGGACTAAGATTATCAATAGTTCACTACAACAAGGAACCATCCCGGACTCCCTCAAAGTTGGACAAGTTACACCTTTACTGAAGAAACCAACAGCCGACCCCACTGATCTAAACAACTACCGTCCGATTACCAACATTCCCACTCTCGCCAAGCTGCTAGAAAAATGCGTCCAACTGCAAATGACAAAGCACATAGAACAGTTTGATCTCCTCAACCCACACCAATCAGGCTTCCGAGCAGGGCACAGTACTGAAACCGCTATGACTCACATTATTGACGACGCCATCCAAATCTTAGATCAAAACAATACCTGCCTCCTCATCCTTCTTGATCTCTCTTCAGCATTCGACACAGTGAAACATGAGAGCTTACTCGAACTCCTAAAATCAAGAATGGGCCTCTCCGGGACTGTGCTTCGTTGGTTCACTTCCTTTCTACACAAAAGGGCTCAAAAATTCAAGAGCAAAAACCTAATGTCTTCCCCAGTACCGGTATCGTTAGGCATCCCTCAAGGATCCTGCCTATCCCCTACTTTGTTCAACCTAGTTATGGAACCTCTCACCACTCTGCTACAAGCATCCAATGTACACTTTCACATGTACGCCGATGACACTCAAATATACCTCAAGTTACAATCCCCCAAAGACATCCTGAGTCTGAATTCAACGATCAGAAGCACCCAATCTTGGTTGGCTGACAACCACCTCAAACTCAATGCTATGAAGACTGAGTTCCTCCTAATCTCACCTCCCACGAAAATATCTTCCGCACAAACATGGCTTAAGCACCTAACAGCACTCAATGTCCAACCGACCATCGTGGACTCAGCTAAATCCCTAGGCATAACACTAGACACCAACCTCAACATGCAGCAGCATATCAGCAAGGCTACTAAGGGGGCGAACTTCCAAATAAACACCTTGAGAAAACTGAAACCCTTCCTCCCAGCAAAAGACTTCCAAACAGCAGTACAAGCTCTAGTCATCCCTCGCATAGACTATGGCAGCGGGGCCCTCTGCGGCCTCCCCCTAACGACAACTGCACCCCTAAGAGCGTCACTAAATGCGGCTGCAAGACTCATCACTGGATCAAAAAAGCATTCGCATATCTCTCCTGACTTTAAAGCCTTGAACTGGCTGCCTCTGGAAGCCAGAATAGAGCTGAAAATTGCCTGCATGACGCACAAGGCTATACACTTGAAATCACCCAGCTACCTCACTCATAAGTTGACAATCTCTGGTGGGTCCAGAACTACCAGGAGCACGAACAATCTTCTGCTGAAACCGCGAAGATTCCGGAAGGAAAAAACCTACAAACGCTCCTTCTCTGGTATGGCGCCCAGGATCTGGAACGCACTTCCTCCTGAAACGAGGCTCATCTCTTCCTCCCTTCTTTTTAAGAAAGAAGTCAAAAGTATCCTTATGGCTAAATACACTTGAACAATTCGTTTGATTTACATTAAGAACAGTATTACCAGTATTGTGATATGATATTGCCTATATATTCCTATGCACGTGTGTTTTGACGTATTTTAGTCCTCCTTTATTTTTTACAGCGTTTTGATGGCCTTCGCTCCAACTATGCACTGCTACCTCATACCTGTACTATGCGTACTATACGTACTATTTTTTATAATATTACTCTGTATTATTTACAGCGTGTTGATGGCCTACGCTCCAACTATGCCTGCTACCTCATACCTGTACTATACGTTATATTGGTACTATGTTATATACTATATTGGTGCTATGTACATGATCTTGTTGATCTACCTCCCTACTATGCCCCCTTGTTCCCCTACCCTCCACCTGCCTTTGTAAAGCGCTCTGTTATCTGCAAAGATCTTGTTCGCGCTATATAAAACTCTCAAAATAAATAAAAAATACATATATATGGGCCCCTCGTCTAGTGAGGGTTTTAAATGCGGCAGTAGTATCAGCAATGCCAACATCATGGTCTATCGCCACCATTGTAACGATTTTCAAGAAGGGTGATCGGGTCAGCCCACGTTGTTATCGCCCCATATCCCTTAGAGATGGGACAGTAAAGGTTCTGGGTCGGGTTCTACTGAATAGGTTGTCTGATTGGGCAGAGGCCAACCAAATAATATTGGATGTACAATATGGGTTCAGAGCTGGTAAATCCACCACAAACCAATGCCTCAACCTTTATCTTATAATTGCAAAATACACAATAGCTAAATTGGGGGCGTTGTATCTAGCTTTTAGGGACCTTACTGCGGCCTTTGATAGAGTGAACCGCTGCAAACTCTGGAAACTCCTTGGAGAGCTCGGGGTGGATCCAGCAGTAACTAACACCCTAATGGCCCTACATTTTAACACTACCGCAGTAGTTAGATATACACGGGAGGGGGAAACCACAGATCATTTAAACAGCTCTAGTGGGGTCAGAGACGGTTGTATATTAGCGCCGCTCTTATTCACACTGTACATTAATGGCCTTTATTCTGCCCTGATGGCCTTACAAGCGGACACCCCGAGGATAGGCACAAGACCGGTCTCCGTTTAGTTCTATGCGGACGACGCGGTGCTCCTTGCACGTAGCCCGAAGGGCTTCCAACTTTTATTAGATGGGTTTGTGACTTATGGATAAGATGGACTTGTCCCCTAATCTAACTAAATCCTATATAATGGAAATTGAGTAGGAAGCCCAATACATATGAAGTAGGCACACACAGTCTAGTCTAGGGAAATTACCAGTTTTTTGCATATTTGGTTATTTTATTTGACAAGAGATTGAGTTTAAAACACTTACTAGAGGAGAAGTGTCTGGGAATGACAAGGTCTACAGGAGCAATAGCAAACTATGCTCATAGATTAGGCATCTGGTCACCTGGGACAATTTTAAAGTTCCTCATAGTACACCTGCATACTCTGTAAATGAGGAAGAAAACAAGTTATTTACCTGTAACTTCAGTTATCCAGTATTGGTATCTTTCATCGATTCACATGCTTAGAATCATCCCCGCCGACTAGGTGGGAGTCTCGCGGTACAATAAAACATATACATTATAGTCATAATAACATATATATAGTGTATAGTAAAGTCACTACATTAGCCGATCTTAGTCTTTTTGTAAAAAGAACCAAACTTGGAAACCAGTCAATCAGGCAGCAGCACCCTCCAGAACCTTCCCCACAGAGGCAAACCCTCAGATTTTCGTAGCTCCAGTGATAGTAGTATACCACCATGATAAGGTAAGCCTCTCCGGGGAGGAGGGGGGGTCGCATGTGAATCTATGAAAGATACCAATACTGGATAACTGAAATTCTAATTTCTAATTCTAATTTAAAACATTTGTACAGCGCAACGTACACCTTGCGGTTTCTTGGCGCTAGTGGTCAGTTCGACACCTGAGGAAAATCAGACCTGTAGTGGGTAACAAAGGGCAATTTATACAGGGAAAGCTTGGTTGAAGAGAAAAGTTTTTAAATCTTTGCGAAAAGAAAGATAATGGGTTGCTTAGCGAAGATGATCGGGAAGGGAATTCCAGAAATTACAGGTAAGTAACTTGTTTTCTTATCCAGTATTGGGGTATCTTTCATAGATTCACATGCTTAGAATCAGAGTAGCTAGCAGTAAATAACACTTAAATGCATAGTGGATGGTGGGTATCATAAGAAGTATGGTGGGTATCATAAGAAGGTTGCAATAAACAAGGACCCCCTTGAGAAGTGAATATATCTCAATTCCTAGGACAGGGAAATATAATGTGAGAGAAAAACTTCCTAGGCAATTATAACAATTCAATCCAAATTCAAGAACATAATAAAGGGAAAAGTAGACAAAAAATCATGTAGAAAGTTATTAAGCGTTTAATTTAAAAAGGCATACATTTAAAAACATAAATTATACATTCCACAAATAAATTTACTCATTTCATTATTATTTAGTACAATATGCACAAATGTAGAAAGGTGGCATTCTTTATCATTAATATCGACCCGCGTTTCGGCTTAATCAGAACGCCTTCTTCTGGAAAAAAGCCAGTGATATTACTTAAGAAACATAATTAAAAAGCATTCAGAATCTGGCCACTGCTTAGCGTCATTCATTATTTCATATTAAAACTTTGGCATAGATGGTCTTATCCACAATACAAATAAATATCAATCTTAAATTTATCCAAAAACAATCAACAATACAATCTTGTAGAAAAGTTTCTTTTGGTAAGAAACATAATTCAACAACATGATTATAAGTATCTACAAATTCCCTGAATCGATAGTCAAATATCACTAATCGATTAAAGCATATTGACATATACATAATCCACATCCATCTGAGTGCTCATATCATTTTATTCTAGGAGAAAAAACCGAAGGAAAAGCTTGATATAATCAATTAATAAAAATAAACCCATTGCATCATAAGAGTTCAAAGATATTGTACAGAGGAACACCACACTTACTTCATATATGGAGTTAAAGTACAGTAGTGTGTGGTATCATAAGCAGTACAAGAGATACCATGTCAAACCAATGCAAAATATACAAACATATCTATTTTGTGACAGAGTAAGTCATACACATACACAACAATGGCCGTATTCAATAAAGATTCTTTACAATATCAGAAACAATATATTCTTGTCATCAGGCTTACCTTATCTAAAAAGGTTTTGTAGTACTGCTTGTCCAACTGCTGATTCAGCCTCTGTTGCCAGATCCAGGCAATAATGCAGAGTGAAAGTATGTACACTCTTCCAGGTTGCGGCCCGGCAAATCTTGTCCAAAGACACACCAGCAAACAATGCCGTAGATGAGGACACTGCCCTGGTAGAATGAGCTTTAGGCTTGCTTGACAATGGATGGTCTGCCTTGCAATGGCAGAACTGAATAGCGGATGCAATCCACCTTGAGATAATAGCTTTTGATACAGCCGAGCCTGGCTTGGGACCACCATACGAGAGAAATAACTGATCAGATTTTCTGATGGACACAGCCCGAGATATGTAGAATTTCAAGCATCTTTTGACATCAAAAGTATGCAATGACTTCTCTGCAGCGGAAGAAGGATTAGGAAAGAATGTCCGCAATATCACAGGCTCATTGAGATTAAATGAAGTAGGAACTTTAGGTATGAACGTGGGATTAGTTCGCAAAAGGACAGTCATTAGTAAATTTCAAATATGGTTGTCTTATAGTGAACGCCTGTATTTCACTCACTCGTCGGGAAGAGGTGAGTGCCAACAGTCTTCCATGAGAGATATTGAATATCTGCTTTATGAATGGGGTCAAATGGATGTTTCATCAGTTGTTGTAGAACCAGATTTAGTCTCCATTCCGGAGGAAGAGCTCTAATAGGTGGGAAAGTTCTGAAAAGTCCCTTCAGGAACTGCTTAATGAGACGATTGGAACAAAGTGATGCCATCCCTGAAGATCTTCTGTATGTAGAAATAGCGGCTAAATGCAATTTAACCGATGCGAACAGGAGACCAGACTTTGAAAGTGACAATAGATAAGGCAGAACCTTGTCAGGAGAACATTCCAGCGGATTTAAGTTGTTGTTAGAGCACCAGCAACATAATCTCTTCCATTTTAAAGCATAGGTCCGCAATGTAGAAGGGGCTCTTGCTTTATTCAGAATGTCCCTGCATTCTTGAGGAAAGTCTACATCCTTGAAGTCTGTGAGTCCAGGAACCAAGCATGGAGTTGCAGTTGAGCTGGGCAAGGATGAAGAATCGGACCATCGCTCATTGAAAGCAGATTCGGTAGTATCGGAAGGCGGAATGGCTTGCACTTGGAGAGAAGGAGAAGTTCTGTGAACCAGTGCGGACGTGGCTATTTCGGTGCTATCAGAATCATGCAGCATGGCTCCTTTATCTTGTGTAGAAGTCTCGGGATCAGAGGAAAGGGAGGGATTGCGTAAGCAATGATTCCCATCCACCTCATCATGAAAGCGCTCCTCCAGGAACCTTTCTCCGGCTCACAACTTGCAAAGAAAAGGCACTTCCAATTGCTGTTGGTGGCAAAGAGATCCAGATTTGGCTTGCCCCACTTCTGAAAGACATTGTCCTGTATTGTCTGATCCAGTTCCCATTCGTGACAAGATTTTGTTGTCCTGCTGAGGGAATCCGCCCAGGTGTTCTGGACTCCTGGAAGATGTTCCACCTTGATTGCGATATTGTGCAAGAGAAGCCACTTCCAGATGTTATGCGCTTCCTGGGACAGAATGGAAGACCTTGTACCACCTTGCTTAATTAAATAATGCATGCAAGTGGTGTTGTCGGTTCTGATGAGAACTGTAGATCCCTGAGGTTGAGGTAGAAAAGACTGCAGAGCCAGTGAAATAGCTCGAAGCTCCAAAAAATTGATGTGCATTTTCGCCATTGCTGAAGGCCACTTCCCTCTTATGCGGAGGTCTTGAAGATGGGCACCCCAACCTTCTAGGGAAGTGTCTGTAGTGATGATAAAACCCGGAATTGGAGGCTGAAAAGTGAGTCCTACGGAGACATTCTTGGAACACCTCCACCAAGAAAGCGTTTCTTTCATAACTGGAGTCACTTGAACTATGTTGTCGAATGAACCGGAGACCTGGAGCCACTGATTGTCCAGCTCCTCTTGAAGTAGCCTCATTTTTAACAGCGCCTGAGGCACTAGCAGAATTGCTGACGATAAAATCCCCAGAAAAGATTTGATCATTCTCACTGAAGCGAACTTTCTTTTTAGAAGATCTGATGCCAGAGAGAGAAGGCGAGCTATTCTGTCTGCAGACAAGAATGCCTTGGCTTGAATAGTGTCTAATTTTGCTCCCAGAAATTGTATCACTTGAGAAGGATAGAGGCTTGACTTTTGGGCGTTTAATGAGAGGCCTTGAGAGTTAAACATTTGCAGGCATTTAGTTGTTGCAAGAGAAGCCTGGCGAAAGGATGGAGCCTTTATTAGCCAGTCGACCAGATACGGGAATAGTTGGATGCCTTGCAGCCTGAGATGAGCTGCTACCGGAGCAAGAAATTTGGTAAAGACTCTTGGAGTGGAGCGCAGGCCAAATGGAAGGACTTTGAATTGGAAATGTGCACCTGCCACAGTGAATCTCAGGAACGTTCGATGTTTGGGATGAATTGGGATATGGAAATACGTATCTTGGAGATCCAAGGTGGTCATAAAATCCGCTGATATCTAGTAGCTGAAGAATTTCCTGGAGTGTTACCATGCGAAAGGATGTCTTCTGAAGGTACTTCTTCAGCAATCGCAAGTCCAAGATTGGCCTCCAATCCTCAGACTTTCTTTATCAGGAATAAGCGAGAATAGAATCCCTTTCCTGTTTGAGAGAGAGGAACTTTTTCTATCGCCCCTTTTGACAACATAGCTTTCACCTCTTTCCTGAGTAGAGAAGGATGCGGCAGGTTCTTCTTTAGAGGTGGATAAGGAGGGGGAAATTTGGTGAACTCCAGGGTGTGTCCAAATTTTATGATATCTAATGCCCACTTGTCCTTGGTTATTTTCATCCAATTGTTGAAATGTTGGGAAATATTGTGAATTGTGAATGCTTGAGGCATGTCTGGAGCAGGTGCAATAGGAATGTCACTGCCTTCTGGCAGAATCTCTGCCTTGAAGTTGACGCCTCTGGCCTTGTTGCTTGTAGGCTGCCGTCGGAGGGTTCCTGTAGGCTTGCTGTTGGTATGAATATCCGTATCGACCCTGGTTCCCCTGCTGTTGGTATTTCTGGTACCCCCCACGAATGGAGTAGGAACCTCTGCCTCTTGCTCCTCGAAAGTGTGTCTTCCGATATTGCAAGGTACCCAATGATCTGGCAGTGTCTGTGTCCTTTTTTATATCCTGTAGTGCGTCGTCGATATGTTGGCCAAACAAAAGATCACCGTCAAAAGGCATGTCCAGGATTTTAGTCTGGATTTCAGGGCGAAAATTTGTGGCTTTAAGCCAGCCCTGTCTTTTAAGTGTAGCCGCTCTTGCTAGTTGACGGAATCCAAGGGACACTATATCCATAGAGATATCTATGATTTCGGAAGCGGCTCTTTCACCCTCCATGAGAATTTTTCTTGCCTCCACTTTCTTATCAGGCAGCTCTTCTATATAGGCCGAGATGTCTGACCACAATTGATGGCCATATCTTCCTAAGATGGCTAAACAATTCGTAGCCTGAACAGAAGCGCTTGCCATCGTGGTAAAACGTTTGCCTATGTTGTCCAGGCACCTTCCATCCTTATCAGGAGGAGCTGCTATTGGAGTTAAAGGGTTCCGAGATTTTCTTTGCGGTGCATGAGAAATAACGGAGTCTGCTTTAGGTTGACCCCGAAAGGCAGACAAGTACATCATCCGGCGCTTTTTATTTTTTGTCAATCCTAGGGAGGATTGCAGCAATGGAGTTTTCATGATCTTTACTCCCTCTGCCCATATATGATCAATTATGGGAATAGAATGTCCTATGTCCTCAGGAGGAGAGTCTGCAGCTGGAGGAATCGGTGAAGCAGCAGTCGGAATTAAATATTTATGCCATTCGTCTACGGTATTGGGTGAATTAGGAATTTCTCCATCCTCAGCTACTGTGTCCCCGTCATCATCTTGTAGCAGCTGCGATGGCAACGTCACCTGGGGCTCAGAAACTGGTGTTGCAGGTGTCACAGGTTGCATCTCTATAGGTGTATACGGTTGTTGTGGAGGTGGAACTGGAGGAAAACGGCTATTATAGTCTTTTAACATTGCCGTAAGGTCCTGGAGCAAGGAGGCAGGCATTTGAACCACTGGCTCTTAATGGAATACTTCTCGAGAAATGAAATGAAATGAAAAAGAAACTTATAAAGCGCACTGCGGCCAAGCGGCTTCCTGGCGCTGAGGAACACAGCCGTGTCTGCCAAGGGGTCCAGGGGAATTTAGCCAGGGAAAGCCTGAAGGAAAAGAAAAGTTTTGAGAGCTTTACGAAAGTGTGAGAAGATAGGAATGGAACGAATAGAGAGAGGGAGAGTATTCCAGATCTGAGGGGCCCGCACCGAGAAGCGGGTGCCTCCGGTGCGGGATTTGCGGAAGCGGGGAACGTGAAGAAGAGAAAGAGAAGAAGAACGAAGAGAGCGGATTGGGGCATGAGAAGAGATTAAGGAATTGATGAAGAGAGGAGCGGAGCGAGCATGCGCCCGAAAAGCCAAACAAGCAAGTTTGAACTGGGACCTGAAATGAACGGGGAGCCAGTGGAGGGATTTAAGGGCGGGTGTGATGTGGGAAAACTTAGGAAGACGAAAAACAAGACGGGCCGCCTGGTTCTGGATGGCCTGAAGCCGGCGAGTTTCGTAGGCGGGAATGCCTACGTACAGGCCATTTCCATAATCCAGGCGGGATGTAATGAGGGCAGAAATAATGGCTTTGAGGGCGTCAACAGAAAAAAACCGGGAAATTTTACGAATGAGGCGGAGGGAAAGAAAACAGGAAGAGACAACGGAACTTATATGCGCATGCATGGAAAGATCATTACTGATCTTGATGCCCAAGGTCCGGACAGAAGAGACGGGGGGGGGGGGGGGGGGGAGGGCCAAAGGAGAGGGGCCAGTAAGCGGAAGACCAGGGATTGGAGGGACCACCAGTGAGGACAAGCTCAGTCTTGTCAGGATTGAGCTTCAAATGGTTGAAGCTCATCCATTGAGAAATAAAGACGAGGGTAGAGCTGAGCTTGGGGAGAGAGTGAATAGGAGAGGAAAGGTCAAAGACGAGCTGGAGGTCGTCTGCGTAATTGTACACCGAGACCCCCAGCTCGAGAAGAGAGGAAATAAGGGGACGGATATAGAGATTGAAGAGAAGAGGGGAAAGAGAAGAGCCCTGGGGTACCCCACAAGTGACCGGTAGGGGGGGTGCAGAGAAATCAGAGAGGTGAACTGCCTGTGATCTGCCCTGAAGGAAGGACGCGATCCAGGATAGGGCGGTGCCCTGGATGCCCGCTGCGCTGACACGGTCGAGAAGAATGGCATGGTCGACCGTATCAAACGCAGCGGACAAATCCAAGAGGACTAAGGCCTGGGGGAGATTGCTGTCGGCCTTCGCTTTCAGTTTGTCCAGGACCGCAAGGACCACACTCTCAGTAGAGTGGCCAGGTCGAAAGCCGGCCTGGTGAGAGGCCAGGATGTTATTCTCCTCGATGTAATTAGAGAGACAAGATGTCACGTAGCTCTCAAGAATCTTCCCAAGATAGGGAAGAAGGGAGATCGGCCTAAAATTAGATGGAAGAGAGGGGTCCAGGCCAGCTTTCTTCAGGATCGGAAGCACAATGGCAGTTTTAAAAGAAGAGGGGAGAGAACCCAGAGCTAGGCAAGAGTTGAGAAGAGTTAATGGAGGGGTAGGACAGCTAGTGAATAGGGTTCTAAGAATCCGAGCGGGAGCGCAGTCCGCCGGAGAGCCGGACTTGACTTTGACAAGAAGGTCACGGAAGAGCTCAGGTGAAATGGGTTTAAAATGATCCAGAACAGAAGAAGGAGAAAGGGGGTGATCCGGTAGGTTGGGTTGGGGCACGATGGGAATGTTAGCCTTAATGGTGATTATTTTATTGATAAAATAATCATTAAGGGAGTAACAGAAAGATTGGGAAGGAACAGGGGAAAGGCTCGCACGATCGGAGGTGGCAAGGCTGCGCACCAGTGAAAAAATCTCGCGAGATTTATTGGCCGAGCGGGCTACGCGCTCCGAGAAATAACAGGATTTAGCGGCTAAGATGGCCAGTTTGTATTTGTTTAGGAGAGCCTTATAGTTGAGACGGAGGGTGGGGCAGTAGTTACGGCGCCAGCGGCGCTCAGAGCGCCTGAGCTCTAATTTCAGGCATCTGAGGTCGTTGGTAAACCACTTGTGAGCATCGCGAGGCCCTCTTAGAGACTCACAAGGTTCATAGTACTCCTCTTCTTCATCATCCTCTTGATATTTTATCTTGAGTCGTGAAGGGTCATGTGCCTGTCCAAAGGGGTCATCATCTTCAGATTCCTCCAAGTAATGGCTAGGAGGTAAAGGTGAAATGTGTGATACATCATGGTAAAATTGTCTGGAAGACAATTTAGAGCTCAAAATAGGCGTAAATTGTAAAGGCGTAGGTTTTTTACGCCTTAAAGTGGCAGAAATATATGTCTAAGTGATTCATATTTTACTGAAATGGCTGTAACAGACGGCATCGCCGATGTTGTGATCATAGCTGTCTTTTCCGTCGACGACAGTCGACGATGTGGCTGTCGACGTCATAGTTGAAGTTGTCGTCGACGGTGGACTCGCCGTCGAGGGTATAACCATAGTCAACGGCGGGCTCTTCGACGGAACATGATGCATCGTCGACTGGATACGCATCGTCGACGGGATACTAGTCGACGGGATAACAGCCGTTGACGGCGGAAGCATCGTCGACAGGATCTTCGACGACGAAGCCGGCGTCGACATGATGGGAGTCGTCGACAGCGTAGGGACACTGGTCATCAATGCAGTCGACTGGGATCTCATTGACGGTATACTTTTCCTCGACGCTGAAGATCCACTCACCTTCTGTAGTGATTTTCTTGTCGACGAAGATGTTTTACTCATCGACGGAGGGTTCCGAAGAGATTTTGAGGCAGTTTTCTGAGAAACCTTCACCTTATCTCTAGATTTTACCTCAGAAGAGACTTTCTCTTTTTTTGAGGAAGAGTGACCCACCTCAGAAGAGGAGGTTTTCAAGGTCTTACTCAGCTTCTCAGGAGGATCTCCAGATCTATCCCTGTTCTTGGATATGGACACTTGAGGACTAACACTGCCCTCACCTTCAGAGACCACTTCAGATGATGCCTTCAACTTCTCCAACCAAACCAGCAGGCGTCCTTCTCTATCCTTCTAGGTCTTGGCAGGAAAGGTTCTACAGACCCTGCAGTCCTTAACCTTGTGTGCTGTGTAGAGGCAATAAATACACTCCTTATGTGGGTCCTCAAAGTGTAGTCTTCTTCCCACATGATGAACAGGCCAAAAACAAACTTCTTGGAATCAGACATATTTCTTCACAGAAAGTAAGGCTTAAGGAAAAAAAATGAGCCGAGCTCGGGGTGACTCCCTAACACACGCGGTGCGGTAGAAAATCTGAGGGTTTGCCTCTGTGGGGAAGGTTCTAGAGGGTGCTGCAGCCTGATTGGCTGGTTTCCAAGTTTGGTTCTTTTTACAAAAAGACTAAGATAGGCTAATGTAGTGTAAGTAAATCTTTATTCGGTTTTCAAATTACATAAAAAACCATAAAAGAATTGCCACAATAGATTTCATATAATCATCAACTAGCCATTATTCCTCAAATGTAACATTTAAAATTCATTTTCACGAAGATTAAGACAGAATTAATATATTTACATTTAAAAAGGGTTCCCTTATTCGTTTCCCTCAAGGGGTCAGACATTGTCTTATTAAAGATTTACTCGATGTTTAAAAAAATACATTTTAAAAACGTGCTCACAGTTTTTACAGGTCAATTCAGAGCTCAAGAATTGTAACCTTAACATGGCGGGACGGCACCTTCTAATGCCCAAAGTTCGCAGAAGGGGAATTAACCATAGCTTACGGTGTACAGTATAAAATGTGCAGAACAATACAGTGTGGATCGTTGATTGTTCAGACAATTCGTCACAGGGGCACACCGTTAAGCATTCGTCCCAGCTGTTTCTATTAGGAAAAGCTACAACCCTATGAAATATATTTAGCCTGAATCTTGCCAATAAAAAACGCTCAAATTGTGACTCGACATATGTCAAATATGGTTCCATTTCTAAAGTGGTCATAACTGTCAAGGAATGTTGGACTGAGGGTTTCTTTAACTCTGTGCTGATGCGTATTTCTTCTATATGGCTCAGAGCCCTTATTTTTAGATCTTTCTTCGGGATCTCAACAATTGTTTCAGAATTAGTATAATAATTAGCCATCCCCAGATCAGTGAGAAGATTTTTTACATATCTCAGCCATTCTATTTTTTTCGCATAGTCCAGTGACATACAATCTGCCACAATCTCTTTTGTAAAAGAATTTTTCGTTGACGTCCAAATACGACGCCAAAGCAGTATGGGTTCGATCTTTGCCAAGTCCTCAATGTGGGGCATTCCTACCTCTGCATGGCATGCAAAGGTTGATACTCGTTTAGGGACCGCCAAAAGAAATCTCATAAAGGTGTTCTCTGATACCTGTAGGGTTTTTGTGTTTTTATGTCCCCATAGACCCGCCCCATAAAGTGCGGTAGAATGACACTTTGCTTTGTAAATGCGAAGGAGCTCCACTGGTGGCCTCTTTCCTAGCTTCTGTGCAAATTTTATAAGGGCAGCAATTGCTCGCAAGAGTTGATGTTTACGGGCTTCTATAGCCGCTTTCCAGTTAAGCTTCTCGTCCATCATAATCCCCAAGTAAGGGTATTGGGCGGTTAGTTCTATTTTTTCGTTATCAAGAAAGATACTCTTCCCCAGTTTCTTTCCTTGGCCTGCCACCATAACATAAGTTTTTTTTTATATTTATGTGGAGGTCCAAACTGCCCATAAATTTTGCATACCTATTCAGTGCTTTCTGAAGCTCCCGTGGGGTGCGTGCTAATATCACCGCATCGTCTGCGTATAGGAGCGCAGGCACAAGGCGATCTTTTACTCGGGGGAGGTCCTGGCCCCCCTTCAGCATCTCTACGTCGAGCCCATTAGTATAAAGGGAGAAGAGAAAAGGGGCCAGCACACAACCCTGCCTGACGCCGCGCTCCACTGTGAATGGCTCTGACAGTTCGCCCTGCACTCCAAAACGGACCCTGGATGAGGCATTGGAATATAGTTCTCTAAGGAAAGTTACCAGGACTAGATCTATTCCCATATCAATGAGAACTGACCACAGTTTTGCATGAGAGACGCAATCGAAAGCTGCGGATAGGTCGACATAGACCATGTACAACCTACCCCGCTTTGCCGACACGTACTTCCCCATCATTAATGCCAAATTCAAACTCTGTTGTACCGAAGCCATCTTGGAAGCCGAACTGAATGTCTGAAAGAGTCCCGGTGTCGTCCGCCCACTCCTGTAGGCGCTGGAGCACCACTCTGCCCAGTACTTTCCCCAGCAAGTCCAGGAGCGAGATCGAGCGGTAACAGGACACGTCCTCCCTATTTCCTTTCTTAAATATGGGTACCAAAATTGATTGGGTCCAAGATGTGATTAACCCACATTTCATTGTAGCATCAAAGACTCTCTTCAATATTGAGGCCCACAGATCTAGTTTGAATTTGAAAAAGTCAACTGGTATCCCATCTGGGCCAGGTGCTTTTCCACTTTTGCTCGATTTTACTGCATTTATTACTTCATCAAGTCCAAAATCTAGTGCGATTGGGAACGGGTCAACCTGATCAACCTGATTATTCTGGTTAATTCCTTCAGTTAAATCTACTTCTGAGGCTTTACCAAAAATTTTCGAAAAGTGGTTTACCCATGTTGGTCCTTCGATAGCGACTTCTACTTTTGGATAGTTGATGGTATCCGTCAAAAAGGGGGCTTTCACCACCCTCCAAAACAGTTCGCTATTTCTATTTAGTGAGCTCTCATGAAGTTGGTCCCATAGGGCTTTCTTCAATTCCTCTTTTCTTGCTTTGCATGCCAATCTATATGACCTTCTCAAGTCCCTAACCTCCTCATGGTCTCTAACTGGTTTTGTTAGTGCTATTTTTAAAGTTTTGTGAGCCACTGAGCAATTGTGGTTGAACCACCCTTTTTTTCTCCTTTTTTACCTTTTTGCTTTCTTATTAAACATTCGTTTGCCTTGTCCAGGATTACCCTAAAAAATTTTAGGACTCCCTCTTCCCCATCATCAGTATCTAGACACTTCAGTATTGACGGGTAAACCGCGGTTACCACCTTATTTGTTAGTTTTACGGGATCTATCTTTCCCCATCCTAAGGTATAGCCATTTATTTTTGTTAAGTGTATATTATTCTGGGCTAGTGCAATCATTAAAAGCTGTGCTGATAAATGCCCCTGCTCTATATACAAGTCAAAACCCAAAGCAGCATGATCAACACTCTGAATCTCTGGAACTTATTTCCAAGAGTTGCTGTGATTAGTATATAGTCAATTGTTGACTCGCAACCCCTTCCCAAGTAGGTTGGCTCCAGATGCCCACAAGGGGGTTTCGCTTCGTTTAGTATCACCAAATCCAATTCAGATAGAGTTTCGTTTAAGAAATCTCCCACCGCAGAATGACTGAAGTGAGTTATTTGGTCATCTATTTCATCCCCTATACCACAGATGTTGCTGTTGTTCCTCTCACAGGGGTGGTGGTTAAAGTCACCCCCCCACACAATACTTGGGGGTTCTAGGCCTTGTGACTGTTTTGACCAAGTAAAAAGTTTCTTGCGGAGAGTCCCGAGTGTTTTTACTCTCTCGCTTTCTGCAAGATTGTCATACATATTTACAAGTATGATAACCTTCTTCATCAGGAAAGACAGTCTCAATATCTGATAGTTTGGTTCTAAACTGAGCACTGTGATTTCTAACCCCGGTATGGTGTTCACTATGTAGGTCATTAACCCACCCTTTGCCCTGCCATAGGTACCTGCAATTGCTGGGGGGAAATACGTTTTATACCCTGGCAGGTGCAATTCTGTAGTGAGCCAGGTCTCCTGTAGGCATATTACTTGATAATCTTGGACAAAGTCTAGGGCACTTCCATCCAAGATTTTTGCTCGAAGACCCGCAATGTTCCAGAATATGGTTTGTAGTTTTATTTCATTCATTCTGCTAATGTAGTGACTTTGCAATACACTATAGCCTATGGTATAATGTTATTACGACTATAATGTATATGTTTTATTGTACCGCGAGACTCCCACCTCATCGGCGGGGATGATTCTAAGCATGTGAATCTATGAAAGATACCCCAATACTGGATAATTGGGGTCTTAGTATCTCTCTCATATGGTAGCTGTGGAACACCTCCTTGTGTTGGGTGAAGATCTGGCCCAACGAGGAGGAAGGTTTTAATAGGTTGGTATTCCAGGACTGCTTTTCGCTTGATTATGCGTAAAAAATTCCATGGCTAAAATATGTAAAGGACATCCTCACCTCACTAGGAAGTGAAGATCTGTTTACTAATTAGGACAAGGTGGGATCTCAGGAAAAAGTGATTATCAAAGATTTGTTTTTTAAACAGGTCACTGCACACCGTGAGGCTAGGGAGCTCAGGAAATCCACAGTCATAGAACATATTTTAGTAAAGTCAGTGCAGGGCATGGAACACTTTATCCCCTATAACAAGTGCACATGAAAAATTTTTCCTCACACGTTTTAGATTGAACTTACTTCATCACTAACTGGCCTTATTCTTCCTCTCCTCCCCCCCACCCCCAACCCGGCAGAAATGTCCCCTCTCCCCTCTTCTTTGCCCTCGCGATCGAGCCTCTGGCCTGTCGCATTCGAATGAATGACTGAGTTCAAGGTTGGCGCTGCCCGGGATCTCGGGAGAACCAAATCGCATTGTACGAGGACGATGTCCTTCTGTACCTCGCTGACCCAGCCCACTCCGGGCCGAGATGTTTGCAGATACTTCGCTCCTTCGGGCGGGCGTCTGGACTACGCCTTAACCCACTCAAATCCACGGTGGTCCCCCTTCATGCCTCCAGGGAATGCTTCGACTGGCACACAACCATGCCCATACGAAGATTATCCTTTAAATACCTTGGTTTCTGGGTGGTGCTTCTCCCGGAGTTGACCTGGTCCCTTAATGTCGGTCCACTTCTCCGACGCACCAAAGA
Organism: Lissotriton helveticus; assembly: GCF_964261635.1. Taxonomy (NCBI): domain Eukaryota; kingdom Metazoa; phylum Chordata; class Amphibia; order Caudata; family Salamandridae; genus Lissotriton; species Lissotriton helveticus. Next base: position 134,910,412 of record NC_136060.1, on the reverse strand, counting down.
GGACTTAAGTCGATGGCAAAAACTCCCTCTCAACCCTCTCGGGAGAGCTGCCCTCTTCAAAATGATGGTCCTGCCCCGCCTCTTATATGTCCTTCAAAATCTCCCAGTCCATCTCCCACGCAGCTGGTTTTGCGATCTGGATGGGTTGGTTACTAACTTCCTTGGGGAAGGGGGGGTCTCGAGAGCACATCTGGCTCTCACAACTTGCCCATTCCTCCCTCGTATGTGGTATGTTGGCATGACGAATCCCTTTTTATACTATCTAGCCACTCCCATCCTGATAATTCATGATTGCTTTAACGGGGGATGGTCGGATCCAGCATATCGACTTGAACTGGCACGTCTTGGCTTCTCTCAGACCCAGGCAATGCTCTACGGAGCCCCAATGCCTCAGACCCTACCAGTAGTCACTCTTAAGGCTTTCTTTGCATGGCGATCGGCATTGAAGCACATCCACTGGGACAACAGACTCACACTACAAACTCCACTATGGCACGGTACTAGGTTGCGAGATGTGGGGACTCTGACGGGCTTTGAGGCGTGGGATCTAATAGGCATCACCTACCTAGGAGACGTCTGGAAGGGAGCACACTTGTCCTCCTTTCAAGACTTACAACGCACATACGCCTTACATTCCACACAATTCTTTAAATACCTCCAGCTACGTCACACCCTTGCTTTGCACATCCCTAACCAAGAGTAATTTCCAAAGTTCAGCCCGCTGGAGGCCAAAATTCTCATGGGGGACCTGGGGAAGGGAGGGATATCCCAAATATACTGATCCCTGATAAACGATACTCCATCCACACTAGACCCTCTTAAAACCAGATGGGCAAAATGAATAGGTTCTCTGGAGGACGAAGATTGGAGGGACGCTCTCATGGTCCCCAGAACGCTCACCATATCTGCAAGACTTTGCCTTTTACAGATATATTATCTCCACTGCGCATATCTTACACTGGCACATCTGCACAGGGCTGGACTTCTCCCAGCCCCGCAATGTCCACGTTGTGAAGATGAACCAGCCGACTTAGTTTATATGGTCTGGTCCTACGCAGTCATATCTAAATATAGGGTGCCAATCACTGCTGAATTAAGCGGTACATTGGGGTGGGAGGTTCCCCGTTCGTCCGCTTGCTCTACTTCTGGGGGTGATGGAGGGAATGGACAGCTCCCGAGCTGACAAACTGTTTCTAGGAACAGCCATGTTGATTGTTAAAGGACACATTGCAACGGCCTTGAAGGACTCAAAGTCTCCCTTTGTCATGAAATGGCAGAGGGGGGTATATTGGTGTGCTATCCAAGACGAGCATTGGCATAGCCAATAGGTCTCGCCTTTGGGACCTTATACGTTTTTAGCCATGCAGCATATTACCTTATGTGCTGTGCCACCAGGGATTGAAGAGCTATACAATTGCTGCATACTGTGTACCCTTATAAGCAGTATCCATGTGTAAATGGTCTGATTTAGCAAGGACATTATTTGAATGTGGAGTTGTACACTCTGTGTCAGTGACGGCTTAAGGGAGGTGCGACTAGTGTAGCTACACCTGGCACTTCCTTATGTTTAGAAATAATACTGGTTTAAAAAGCACTTGTTGCAGAGTTTGTCTGTCCAGTAGTTTTAAGGCAGCAATAAAAATGTCAAGATAACTCTAGTGATTAATGTTATTGCTGGGGAGAGATCAGACTTTAATGTATTGGCAGTTTCCACTTATGACAAAGTAGCGCATACAGTTAATACGTCAGCTGCAAAGAATGTGTACAATGAAAATTAGAGCCATGCAACTTTCCCTGGCGCCGAGCGGGTACATTAAAGGCAGCCGCACTGCAAGCTTCATTTACACAAACACACAGTTCCAGCTGAGGCATTCCTCACTCACTAACCGGTACAACGGGCAGCAACTTACACTGGTTTTGATACATCTAGCACATACAGCACAGACACCAACAGTGAAAGCTTCCTTCATAGACATAACGAGTGCAGGCAGTCTTATTCCAACTTTCCTGCACAGAACACAAGAACCACACAGATATCAACGGTACAAGCTTCCCTCGCACAAGGAACAGGTCCATCTTACACAACAGCATTGAAAGGGTCTCGCACATCAGGTACGTCACAGGCAGAAGCATTGCAAGCTTCTTTAATCTTTGGGGCACATAAGCTTCTTTGGGCACAGGACAGGTACGAAGCAGACAACATTGCAAATTTCCTTCACATGCAAACAGGCGTTCAAGCTTCCTTCATGTACCTAAAGGGTGCAGCAGACGCCCTAGCCACAAACGTTCCTCACAAACAAAATATCCATGTTGCTAAATGGCTAGAGCGGCCGACTTTGGAGGTGGGGAACCAGGTTTGAGTCTGGCAGGAGGCTCAAGCATCCTGTGATTCTGGACATATCACTTAATCTCCCCATTCCTAAAAATGAATGTGTACGTCTGTAATGCACCGGTGCTCATGTAAAGCAGGCAAGTTCGCTCTATATAAAATTGCAAAAATAAAACAGCTAACACTGCAAACTTCCCATAGACACAGACGTAGGACATGGTGGAAATCACCAGTGCAGGCTTCCCCTCACAGGTGCAGTGAATTCAACAGCAGCGCAAGCTTTCATCCCTAGGGCATTTAGGGCAAAAGACAGCAGCAGTACAAGCTCCATTTCCACACAAAACAATGAATGCACTGGAAGCGGTTGGCCAGGTTTAACACTCAAAGCTGAAACATGCAGTATGTGTGAATGTTTATCTGATAAACGGCATGTAAATCACATTGTACTCTCCAGAACAGGAACAGCAAAGAAAGCATCCCTTGGACAATGAACACGGGCAGCAGCAGTGCATGCTTCTTTCACACAAACAGGGTGAGCAAAAATGTGCAAGCTTCATTCACAGTAGTTGCTTCATTCACAACAATCGCACATGTGCCTCAGCTCACCTATATATGGACAAAGCAAAGGCGTGATAGTTCAATTTGGTCCAAGCAGCCACCCGGTATTATTGGTTAAGGTAACCGCACTGATTCCTTGCCCATCCAGTCCTGCGCCCCACTGCTGAAACTGCCAGAAAGACTTATATAAGCAGGCCATCGGAATTATATGACAGGGGGAGAAACAAATTATGTAGCAGAGCGCTATATAAAACGAAGAAGAAAAAAAGTTTAAGAGCAAGTCAAAACCGATGAACACAATACTTACTACCTGCCGTAACATTAGCTGTCTGACCTTAACATGGCTACTTATCTTCTTAAATTTGGGGAAACAGCCACCACACTACACATGCGTGGCGCGCTGAAGTCTGGGCGTGTTTGTATGCATGAAACGTATGATGTCAAGTAGTTTGACCATTGTTGTACCTGCTTTAGTTGCCGTTCAATTTGAAAAATTCTAGCTGTGCACTTGATTAGCGAAACCATTGTTGTTGTGGCGCATCGCGTATCTAAATGCAAATTACTGCTAACTGGTTTGGAGTTGTTTTGAGTCATTTGTAGGATTAAAAGAAACTGCTTCAGTTGCCGCTTCGTACGTGGGGATGGGAGAACACGGATGGCCGCAATGAGACAGAGGTAGTAAGGGAGACAAGTGTTGTTGCCCTGTTCATCGAAGGGTGAGGGGGCTCTAAGGCGACGGCTGTTTTACAAATATTAGGCATCATTTGGGTGACCAAGAAAAGTGCAACAAAAAAGGCAAGATTAGGAGGGCGGTAAAAGTTAGCAATTTGTGTTACTGTAACCATTAATGAATGTTACTTTGGCGGGTTACCAGTTCATATAAACTTGCACTCCCATCATACTTGAAACCAGCGCGGCTGCTTGGATTTAAAAGTGATTTTCCTCACGGAGCCCGTAAACAAAACAAAGCGGGCCTGGGGGTGCCCTGCCAGCTGTGGAGCGGCTGACCACCGCGCGTCTGCAGCAGCCGGCCAACTTCAGCAGACGGGAGGACGGAGGAGAACAATTCATGCACTGTACCTGCAGTGCAAACAAGAACAGACACACAGAAGTTGTGCACATAGTAGGCAGCCGGCTCTGTTTTGGCTGCGAGTGCTGAAGGGGGAAAAAAAAGCGTGGTCCGCGTGCACTGTAAGGAATGTCAGGTATTCAGCTGGCACTCTGCTGCGCTGCTGCTCACTCCCTAGGCCAGGCGAGACCTAACAGCGGTTTACGAGGCAAGAGGGTGCCCGAACAAATACGACAGAATATGGGACAAATGGAGAGTACTTTTGGACTAATTACTATTGTTGCTAAGGGCGGGCCCGTTTCTATTTATCTTTTTACACAACCGATAATATTCGGATATGTAAGGAAATGTTATACATGCTACAGTGATACAAATGTTACTACAGTTACCTTGTTTTTACAAAATGCCAATTAAATTATCAAACAAAAAAAAGAACGCTTAGGTTTATACAGGCACGCGTCACCCTATTGTTTTTACAACTGTCATCTGATGTTTTTACACGTTTGTGTGCGTCTAAAGGTCACAAGAGTATTTGCCGATTTTGCACTATTTGAGGTTGCTATAAAAGTCTTGAAATGTGGGTCACTTTTTAGGCCCAGGTGCAGTTTTTATATTCTCAATATCAAATTAGGAATTATTGATCATACCTTTAATTGAAATTAGGGCTATTGGAAGTATTATGAATTTATTAGACCAATGGGAATTACAATATATCATGGATCTCATGCTTTTTTAAATTGTTACACTTGGTTGTTTTATGAAAATGTTTCCATTTGACGTTGTGCATTTCAAATGGTCTCTTATGGTCATATTTTTATAAGCCGCATAAAGATTATTATTATTACATACCAGAATTTTAACTCAATATTACAAAAGCATCTTTAAAACTAAAAACTTTGGGTGACAAGTTATTAAAAGAATATTTAACAGATCAGCATTGACAAACCAAATAGTTCTCACCTTTTTGCTCTGTAATTTCGGCCCTTTTGGCTTTGTCAATGCTTTATACACACTCAGAAAAATGGGTATTATAGATTCTGAGCAGTGCAATGGTGCACTAAGGTGGCCGCTGCGTGTTCTACAGTGCTGCATGCGAGGGCAGGCATCATGAGGCAGAAGCCATTTTGATTTAATTGAAGATGGCAGTCACCCACCAGGGATTGGTAAATTATAATAACATTTTAAAAAGTGTGCAGAATACACATTTTTTATGTAAGGAGCATGACAGCACAAAATTGCAGCTGTTGCCCTACACCAAAGGGAGGGGGAAACTTAAGCAAATGCAATAGGTCGAGCATTAGCAGCCAGACTTTTAGATTGGTCACTTCTTGTTTTGTCATGGTTTTTAAAAAACGTGTTAGGAGAGTTGCCAGATATTATATATTGTATATTGCATCATATCATATGATAATTGGGGAAAAAAATTGGTCTTAAAAAAAAGCACAATTTGCCATGGTAGTCTCTGGCATTGAAAGGAAGTACTTTGTGTGTGGATGTGCTCCTTCAGAGAGCGCAGAATGCAATCACTCACAGTGAAGTTAACCAATGGCTGAAGTGGCCCGACACCCTTTCCCAAGCTGAAGAAAAATGTGACATTAACAGACCATTGATGACAAGGGGTTGCTGAAGACACAAAAAATTAAGTATACCAGATGAGTATGTTTAGTAAAATAAAAAGGTCTTGGCTAATGGCAGATGAGGAGGGGATGCAACCAGGCAAACTCCTTTCAGCACAGTAGCAAGGGTAGGGGAATAAATAAAAAAGTTTTTTTTTAAAAGAAGAAGAAAACAAGTGGAAAAAGGTGGCGTGGGGGATGTAATGTGTAATGGACAAGCATATCGGAGCAACAGCGAGTACAGGGGGCAGAGATGTGCTAGAGAAGCAGCACATTTGGACAGAGCTAGAAAATATACAGTACCCATGGAGTACTGGAGGCAAAAGAAACCAGCATTGGCGTAGCCAATCGGTCTCGCCTTTGGGACCTTTAAAGTGTTTAGCCATGCAGCACATACATACACAGGCATGAAGGACATTGCAAAATTAAACATGCCAAAAAACAAGGCCACCTCAACCTGCAATCCTTCCAAGGTGGAAAACTCTGCTACCACCTAGTAGCAACACATAATACTGAAGTTTCAAGGGGCAATCTGCGCCATGTGAAAAAAAACTATTATAATAAACATGTCATACAGGCGAATACAAAGGATTTAAAAGTGCATTTCATGCTTTTATTTTGTGTAAAGGTGTACACATTTACGACTTGTGCGCTAAAAACCCATTCAGAAAACAAGATATTAATCAAAGTGTCTCAGCTCTCATTTGGGATTGGCCTTAGCAGAACTCTGCGCTTTGTATGTCGACCCTCCCGCTTGGGGCGCTTAGCAAACTTGTGTGTAGAAGTGCAGCAACTCAAAGCTGTCACACTGTCAGCAGCCACTGCTTCATGCCAAAATTAAACACAGCTGCAATGAGACCCCATGGGCTGCTGAATCGTGAAAGTTACTACTGGGTTGCCCCATACACTGAAAGGAGTTGCAGTGGTGCGCAGCGTGAAGAAACAAGAAAACAAGTTGTCCGGTTCCAGCTGCGCATGACCGCGCTGTGTTTAATGATCCATGACGAGTAATTCAGTTGGCACCCTGCGCGCCGCTGCTCGCTCCAGGCAGCTGGAGGCCGTGGTAGTGAACTTTTACAGAAAAGGTGGGACATGCACCCGCCGTTTGGCCAATTGCGTGCTTTCATTTTTGAAAGCCACACGCAAAGCCAATAGAACATGTGGAAGTTAAAAAACAATCACACGGACACGTTTTAACAAAGTCTAGAGTGATTCCAAGAGGCCTCCTATAGAGCAGCGCATGCGTGCTGCGCTGGGCTCGACCTACAAATAGCTATGATGTGAAGTTGTGGAAGGATGCAAGTCATCCAATCAAAAGGATGTTAAAGAAGTTAGGCTTCAGAAGAGTGATTTAAGAAGAGGAAGGAAAGTCATTGAATATGATTCAACCAGATGAGAATGACAAATAAAACAGCCAATTTTAAGCAATGGATTGAACCTTAGCCCACTCTACGAACTGATTGCCCACAAAAGGTTTGAAAACAGGCAGCAAAAATCAGTCTATAGGGGAGACCTAAAAAACTAAAAGAATTCAGATACAGGATAACCCAGGACACTCTGAATGTTAATTCATAATCACAGACCAAACTGTCAGATCAAATGTTTCCAAGAGCCACTTAATGATTATTACAACCCATCAGTCGATATCATCTTGCAACTACTGGTTTAGATATACAGAAATAGAAATTGATGGTCTTGCACGCTCATACTATCACAAATCTGCACCCGTTAAAGTGTGCCCTCGACGTGAATTTTTTATTTACAATGAAGACCAGGAAGCCATGGCGTTGAAGATTGTAAAGCTAGGAATAAAGGGAGCTAATGAATTTGAACCACAGCTAAAGAGCCTCAAACCTCGCAATAACGTTGTCAGGCAACTGGCACGAGTGGAGTGAAATGCAACATATTTATGCTTTAATATAGTCATGGATCAATTTTAAAATCAACACGTCAAGTCAGCAACATTTGCCAAGTTCTCAATTATACATAAAAACTATTTATTTTAGTAAGAGACATTTTAAAATGATATGTATATAACATGATTGCCACAACTGCATACATTTCACCACAACTATAGATGCAGAAAGAGAATCGTTTTTTTAGGCGACTGGATTTAAATATTTCAATGAAGATGTACAAAACTGAATCTGCATTGAAAGTTTCCACCGGCTGCAATTAAAGAAACATTAATCATTCTTCCAACTGCTCAAAAGAAATAACTACAAAGACTACATCGAAGTCACCTACCACCATTGTAAATATTAAACAGGAAGAGCTACCAGGGGTAAGGAACTAACTGGAGGGATCAATTTTTGATATGGTTCGGAGGGAATCTTGGCACTTTAGAGGCAATTCGCTATGTAGAAAAAGTTAGGAGGCCCCCTATCTTGGTTTGTGGGACCAGGGGAAATAAGTAGAGAAACAAGGGTTGTCCCATAAACAAGCAAGTTAGCTTATTCTATCCACTAACACAAGCACAACAATGCGGACCAAATGGTCACACTAAAACAAGCTAATATTGATTTGCTGTTCTTGAGAGAGGCAAGGTAGATCTAAATATAATTAGCAAGCATATGAATGAGGTTGATAAATTGGCTACAAAGCAAACAAACAGGCTATTATCAACAAAGTAAAAGTTTATAAGAATGTATTACAGCTGTTTACAGACAGTTTGGAGTTTGTTATGTGTTTAAAAACATATTAATAAGCATAGATATATACAAGCCAAAAAATGTAATATGCAATATCATCATACATGATTGCACTCTATTACAACAAATGTTTTAAAAACATTGATTAAAAACAAGAATCAGGAACAAACAAATGTCGACGCGGCGTTTCGGTTATTATTGAGAATACAGACACCTTCTTCAGGACAGATTCTAGGTTTAGAAAAAACACACAATTACCAAACTTTAATCAGTCACAAGGCTACATTTTCTACAAATACATTTATGTCAACGGTATTTAAAAGGACATGTTTATTTGCAAAGACTCAACAAAAATTATATATACTCCTTTATGTTAATTAGCAACCAACATCCATTATGTGCAATACCTTGTGATGCCTCCCTCTCACTAAGAATATGGCTTAGTCAACATGGTGGGTCTATAGTTTGCGACAAAGCAATGTCTCTTCTAATTTATTAATCTTGAGACGATTCTAAAACATACCTTGATGTTAAAAACTCTTATCCGACTGATATGCTGAAGTCGTTATGCTAATTCCAGAGCTCTGTCTGGATAGATCAGTCTTTTAGCGCTAACAGACTATACCAATACCATTATTGAAACTGCCAACAGAAGCAAAACAGCCATCAAGGCAATCTAACACTGCCTCAACCTCATGTCTGACCCTAGTATCCCATACTAACGGACAGGTGCATTACCATTAACTCTTTTCACTGAAATAATGTGGAAGATCTGACAGCAAAGTCAACACCAAGCCTGTATAACTTCTTATGGTCTACCCCTTTTCATAACATCCCACAATAGTCATCCTTCAAAGCCCTACCGCTCAAAGATCATGCCAACACACTCTGCTTCCTCAAAGCCCCCTCAGTTACCTTCAGCCTCTGATAACCGTATCAAAATTCACCAACGGGCTGATGATTCAAAACGTTATTTTAAAGTTGACTCCACTTCAGAAATCCAAACCTTACCAGATGTCCATTACCTACCAGAAGGTCAACTCTACTAAGACTGTACTTTCTCAAGGGAGACATTAAAAATGGAGATTGCCTAGGATCAGCTCTCTTTATCAAAGAAAGTGAAACCAGTGATCTCAGAAAGCAACTTCAGAACTTTTAATTGAGCAATCATACTTCTTGAATATAGATGGTGGAAACACTTTGCTCAATGCCATCCCATACTCCACACTGGCCCCACTTAAGAGCTCCCTCCATGTCGCAGCCAGTCTCATCCAGGGCCTAAAGAAATAGGATTGTATCACATCTACACTGACAGAACGTGCAAGTCAGTTAAGAGGGAGCTAGTGCCAATCTACAAAACCAGCTGTATCATAGTCAATGCCATCATGACCAGGATTGCACTAATGTGGTGAAAATCTCACCATTCACCATCTCCACTGAATATCAGCACACCCATAGCCAGAACACCATCAGACTGGAGGCAAATGAATGAAACATAGGAAAAAAACAAGGCAATAAGTAATCTCTATTTATACCCTCAGGATTTCAAATAGCATCCCTGTTTCTATCAGCTCCCCACCCCCTTCCCTACTCTAATTTAGTAAAGTACTATAACCAAAATAGCACTACCCAATCTCCCCCATGAAATGGGTATGGACCATGAAAAATAATCAATGGATTTCCTGAGTAATCGTTCAAAGCAACGGGTTTCCTTACTTGTACTGACTGGATGTCAGCAATCCAATTAATCATTTCAACAAATAAACGAAAACAATAAATTAATGCAAAATAAATGGTAAGAACTGAGTAGTGTACTTGTGTAAAGCCACACAACATGTGATTTAATTAACACAAAATAGGTTGTTTTTTCAATTCTAATTTTTATGTGATTTTAATGGTCTGGTTTTTCAATGCAAAAAAAAAAAAAAAAACACAGACAAGACATAACACAAAATGTACATGCAAGCACACAGCAACCAAGATACAACAATTGCTCAAAGTAATACAATGTGTACTTGGAGCCTGCAATGGTGTAAAGATCACTCAACTTGAATAGAAAGGATCTACAAAGTTCAGAAATATTAAATTCATACTGCACATGTGGATGTGACACTTAATGCTTCGGTCTCACACAGTAAGACTCCATGAGACGGATTTCAGGACCATGAGATAAATAAAACGTTGGACCCTAATTTGGTGGGTGTCACAGAGAATCGTGATTGTTAAAGATGAAGGTCATTAAATGTAGTGCCTGGAAGAATATTTCAAGTTAGAATTCCATTCGTAATTTTCCAATTTATAACAAAGAGCTGAACAAGCACCTCTGTAGAGAAAACATAATACAGTAATAGTACACCTCTGCTCCATGAATGCAGCTACTGCTCCAAACACTTACTACCTGTAAATAACAAAGATGCCACTTAAATGAGATCCTTCCCTGTAAGTTGCCCCCAAGCTAATTGTAATCGTGTTTCGTATTGCAGCACAAAACCTCCGTGCATCAAATTAAGGTAGGCCAACCTCCACAGGCTCAGCCAAGCTTCCCAAACACCATAACCAATTGTGCTTTATTGCTATTTAATTGTAAATCATTACACTATCTTTGACATACAGCAACATTTAAGGCAAGACCTAGTGGTATGGCCAATGGCTGCTTTTTTGACAAGGTAAATTATGCAGAAATATTTAATTATGTGGACACCAACTTGTCCACAGATTAACATATTTGTGACCCTGCTTTTCTGAAAATGGGTAATCCTAAACATGCTTGATCTTGTAGCCTTGCTGTTTCTATTGCATGTCAGCCCATGCAAGTGGGACACATGTCAAACAAAAGTGCCTAAAAGTCAAATGGAAGCAATTTGGTCGGGTCGCAACAAATCCAGTTACTGCACACCACGAGAGGTGGCCGTAAAGCCCATTTAAACATGCCAAAACTCAATTTAAACATGCCAAAACTCAATTTATACTTGCACAACACAAGTAAGGCTGACTGGAATTAAAGAATTGAATATCACTAGGACCAACACCCCCTTGGAGATTAATCATACCAAAGGCCCAGTCATACAAACTAAGAACAATTGTTACTTACCTGTAAACGGTGGTTCTCCAGTATTGGTGTCTTTCATAGATTCACATGCTTGAATATTCCCCGTCGTCGAAGTGGGAGCCCCACGGTAAAAAAATAGCAATAAAACCAATCATATATGTACATAAGAACATAATTACATACATCCTAAAACCATAAATACTCATAAGTACCAAGGTTAGCATTAACACATAGAACTACATTAGAAGAAAAAAGCACTTTAATAGCATATCCATGTCTTTATGCTAGTCCAAACTACAGCCAATCAGGCGCAAGCACCCTCTAGAACCTTCTCCTCAGGCCCTCAGATTTTCGTAGCACAAGAGAGACGAAAGAGTCTAGGAGGAGAAGAGAGCCTCTGAGGGGAGGTGGGTGGATCGCATGTGAATCTATGAAAGACACCAATACTGGAGAACCACCGTTTACAGGTAAGTAACAATTGTTCTTCTCCAATATTGGGGCGTCTTTCATAGATTCCTATGCTTCAATAGAATAGTGAGCAGTAATAGCTTACCGCAAAAAAACAGCAGTACAGTGGCATAAAATGCAATCAAATAACATAATACTGCCAGATAGATAACAACCCATACAGGCGGAGGGAAGGAAAGAGGCTCACCTTGTTTAAAAGATTGCGAAGCACTGCTTGGCCCACTGCTGTATCAGCTTTGTTGATCGTCTCTAGGCAGTAGTGCTTCGTGAAGGTGTGCCTGCTGAACCACGTGGCTGCTCGACAGATTTGGTGAATAGGCACACCAGCAAACAGGGCAGTAGAGGATGATATCGCCCTGGTGGAATGAGCTCGTACTGTAGATTGAAGAGGCAGAATGAGATTGCGTAGGAATTCCAAAGTGCAATAGTTGGCTTGGTAACAGAACGCCCCTTGTGCATGCGTCCGTAAGCAACGAACAGTTGATCAGACGTACGAAAGGGTGCTGTTCTGTCGATGTAGAATTTAAGGCATCTTTTAATGTTCAATGAATGCAAACTTCGCTCCGCCGGAGATTGGGGATTAGCGAAGAAAGTCTTTAAGAACACTGGTTCATTGAGGTGAAAATCTGTTGGCACCTTAGGCATGAATGCCGGGTTGGTGCGAAGTACAACACAGTCCGATCTGAATTGAAGGAAAGGAGGCTGGATGGTAAAGGCGTGGATATCACTCAAGCGACGTGAGGAGGTCAGGGAGAGAAGGAGAGCAACCTTCCAGGTCAAAAATTTCAAATCCGCTTTGTGGATGGGCTCAAAAGGCGCTTTCATCAGTTGCGCCAAAACAATATTGAGATGCCAAGTAGGAGGACGCCGCCGAATGGGCGGAAACATCCTGAATAGCCCCTTAAAAAACTGGCGAATTACTCTGGAAGAGTAGAGAGAGGAAGACCCATCGTGCCGAAAAGATGATATTGCCGCTAGGAAGACTTTCAAAATGGAGTGGGAAAGTCCTGATTGAGCCAACTACAGAAAGAACGGCAGAAGCTGTGCAGGAGAAGAGTGCACGGGGTGGATGTTGGCAGATGCACACCAGTGACAGAACATTTTCCACTTTAGCTAGTAAATCTTTACTGTGGACGGAGCCCTCGCATTGGCAAGAACGTCTACATGCCGGCGAAATATTCAAGTGGGCAAATTCAAAGTGCTCAGGTTCCAGGCCGATAATTTGAGAGAGAAGGGGTCCGGATGGCAGATCTGACCCTTGCCCATTGTGAGGAGATCCACCCGAGGGCGAAGGAGGACGGGTTTGCACTGTGAGGAGCAGCAATTCCGAGAACCACGCTTGTCGAGGCAATCTGGGAGCGATCAGGAGAATGTGGCACGGATGTCTCCGCATTTTCCACAACACTCGAGGAACCAGCAGGATCGGCGGAAAAGCGTAGGCGAATAGATTGCACCAGTCCATCAAAAGGGCATTCCCGCACGACCCGAGGTGGGGAAGCCAGCTTGCGCAAGACAGGCATTTCCGTTTCACAGGGCTCGCGAAAAGATCCAGGTTCAGGCGACCCCATAGCCGAAAGATGAAGTCTTGAGTCGACTGATGCAACTCCCACTTTTTGGGTCGAGGACGCAGACCTGCTGAGGTAATCTGCCAGGATGTTGGAGATGCCTGGTAGGTGAACTGCTGTCAGGGTAATCTGGTGACGGAGTGCCCAATCCCAGATGCTCTGTGCCAGCTGAGAGAGGAACGGTGACTTGGTGCCGCCCTGTTTGTTTAAATAGTGCATACTGGTGGTATTGTCTGTTTGAATGAGCACTGATTCTCCCTGAAGCAGAAAACGGAAGGACTTTAGCGCAAGAAAAATGGCCATCAGTTCCAATCTGTTGATGTGCCAGGAACGTTGAGACTGGGTCCACTTGCCCTTTACAGATAGCCCCTGAAGATGTGCGCCCCAACTTTCCAGGGAGGCATCCGTGGTAAGGACGAGCTCTGGAGCGATGGTCAGGAAAGAAGTACCGGCAGCGATGTTGGACGGTTGAGCCCACCAGCGGAGAGTGGACCTCATTCGAGCGGTCACCAGGACCAGATCGTTGAAAGAGCCTGTGACCTGACGCCACTGTTTGTCCAGTTCCTCCTGAATTGGACGGCTCTTGAGCCTGCAATATGGGATCAGGGAGATGCAGGAGGACGCCATCCCGAGAAAAGACTTCAACACACTAACTGAAACGGACCCTTTTGACTAGATGAGAGCCACTAGGCGTAGAATCCGCAGCTGAATTTCGCGAGACACGAATGCCTTCGCCAACGAAGTATTCAGAGTGGGGCCTAGAAAGGTCCTGCAGGGAGCTGGATCAACCTGAGACTTCTCGGTGTTGATGGACAGACCTAGGGAGTGAAATAGAGTCTGACAGAAACAAGTGTCCAGAGACGCCTGATGACGAGATTGCGACTTGATGAGACAGTCGTCCAGGTAGGGAAAGATTTGAACACCCGTCAAACGTAGATATGCCACCACTGGGGCCAGGACTTTCGTGAAGACGCGAGGGGCGGAACGAAGGCCAAAAAGGTAGAACCTTTAATTGAAAATCTCTAAGCACTACCCGGAAGCACAAGTACTTCTGGTGCCTTGGAAGTATCGGCATGTGGAAATAGGCGTCCTGGAGATCGATGGTGGTCAGGAAGTCGCCCTTCAAGAGAAGGCGGAGAGTTTCCGTGAGCATGCGAAGGATTGGCCTTTTAGGTACTTGTTTAGGGCCCTTAGGTCGAGTATCGGACACCATTCGCCGGACTTCCTGAGGACTAGGAAAAAACGGGAATAGAATCCCAGCCCTTTCTGAGATTTGGGAACCACTTCGATGGCACCTTTTTGAATCATAAGATGAATTTGTTGAAAAAGCTCCTTGAGGTGAGCAGGAGGACCAGTTGGAGGAGTGTTTGGAGGGAACTTAAACTCCAAAGCATGGCCTTTTGACACAAAGTCTAGCACCCAACGGTCCGAAGTGATTAGAGACCAATTGAAAAAGAAAAAAGATTTGACCTCCAACTTTGAGAGGGGAAGGCAAGGATGCCCCTTTCGGACAACGCCAGGATGCCCCTTTCGGAGCGACAGTAGCGCTTTATAAGTAACGCATACAAATACAAGTCATTGCTTCTTAGAATTGGAGCCTCTGTAGGAAGACTTTCCTCTGTAAGACTTTGAAGACTGTTGTCGATAAGATTGTTGTGACAGAGGAAGATCTTTGGTTTCCTTGATTATAGGAGCGGTACTGGCTGGAGCCGCCGCGAAAAGAAGGTGCCGCGTCCGCGCGCACCAGGAAAAGGCTGCTTGCGAAACTGCAAAGTGCCTAGGGTACGAGCCGTCTCAGTGTCCTTCTTAATGGTTTGAAGTGGGTCGTCCACATGCTGGCCAAAGAGCGATTCGCCGTCAAAGGGCATGTCGAGGATCTTCGCTAGAAACTCCTGGCGAAAAGAGGAGGAACGAAGCCAGCCCCGACGACGTAAAACAGCTGCCCCCGCAAGCTGACGAAAACCAGTGCACGCAATGTCCACAGAGCAGTCGATAATCTCCGATAACGTTCTTTCCCCCTCTTGAAGAATCTTGAGAGCATCCGCTCTGGAAGGCTCAGAAATGAGGTCGATAAAAGAGGACATATCCGACCACATTTGGCGGTCGTAACGACCCAGAATGGCCAGTGAATTCGCAGCTCTCACGGTGGTAGAAGCCATCGAGGAAAATTTCCGCCCATTGGCATCAAGACGACAACCCTCACGGTCAGGAGGCGCGGAAATAGGGGCAGATGGATTCCTGGAACGGCGCTGCGCAGCTTGTGTAATCATGGAGTCAGGTTTAGGTTGTACTACAAGGCAAGCAGGAGAACCTTCGAGTGCTCTGTATTTTTTCTCCAAACGTGGAAGAAGCGCCGGAATAGAATTTGGCGTCTGCATCAGTTTGACGCCTTCGTTCCAGATCAAATCAATTATGGGCACTGCACTGACTTGTTTAAGAGGCTGACTCTTGAAGTCATAAATAAAACAATCTTCGTCCTTTAGAATCATAGGAAGTTTGAAGCGTAGCGCCGCCCTTTCCATAATTTGGTGAAAACTAGCGATATCAAGAGGAGGGGAATACACAGGACCCAAAGGAGGCAGTGACGGTGTTTGGATCTGATGATTGTCCCAATCCGCCACAGTCCCCTCAGCATCCACTTCGCCGTCTTCCCGATCCTGGTGAACGTCATCGTCCTCATCAACAGCTGCCTGTATTTTAACAGAAGGCACAGATGGCCCCGGCAGTGCAGTAGACGAAGGAGCCGCTGTAGTGGCAGGCTCCCTAGGCCGAGGAGATCCATGGTGAGACAGCGGAAAACGTCTATTATAATCCTCCAACATGTACTGGAGATTAGAAATGAGGGAGAGCGGTATTTGCGCCATGGGAACCTGTGTAGAAAGTTCCTCGTCATGAAAGTGATGATCCTCCTGATCGTCCTCATAATCCTGACACTTGATGACCAGCTCCGAAGGACTTCGAGCTGCCCGGAATCAATCATCTTTCTCCTCATCAGAACCAGAGTCCGGCGCCGAACCCGTGGCAAAAAGAGGTAAAGGAGGCTGAGGGTGTCATAGAAGTGGAAGCTGATCCACAGAAGCATGACGACGCTGAAACAGAGGGTCAACAGGAGATGTCACAGAGCTGGTTGTCGGAATTGGCACCAGATGGAGTGATGCGAAAGTAGACGTCGACGATAGTAACTCCGTCAACGGGACAACCACCGTTGACGAAGCCGTCGACGACGAGACCACCGCCGTCGACGAAGCCGCATTCGACGGAGTACCCGCCGAAGAGGCTTTCTTCACAGAAGACGTCGACGAAGATTTGGTCGTCGACGAGACTCCCTTTTTTGATGTCGACGATGAAATAGGAATAGTCGATGAAACTGATTTGAGCCTCACAGACACCACCGTCGACGCTGAAGGCGTCGACGCATCCGCCGTCGACGACCTGCTGGCAGACCGTCGACGCATCCGCCGTCGACGACCTGCTGGCAGAAGTCGTCGTCACTGTCGTTGAAGAGCCAGAAATGGCAGATCTCGTCGTCGGACAGATTGTTGATGATCCAGTCGACGATTTGGCATGTTTTTTGGCAGAAACATGCATTGAAGGAGCAGTGGACGCCTGAGAGTAAGATCTCGAGAGCGTAGGCATTGCAGGAAGAGGTGGAGACACAGCAGGAGCCTCCTGGAGCTGAAGCTTCCTCTTTTTTAGGAAAGGAGAGGGTAAGTCCTGCACACTGCTATGCTTGGAAGTGGCTCTAGACAACCCAGATGCAAGGCTATCTGCATCAGAAAGAGGTGAATCTTTATCCTTCAACCTCTGTAACCACAGAAGGAGACGCCCTTCCCTGTCCTTAAGAGTCTTGGTTGAAAAAGTCCTGCAAATTTTACACTTGCCTACCTCATGTTCTGGATAGAGGCAGTAAATAGACTTCTTGTGAGGGTCCTCTGAGAAGAGCCGCAACTTCCCACAAGAAGCACATGGACGAAAAAGAGATTTCTTACTTGAAGACATCCTAAAAGCTGTAGAAATCCAAGAAAAAGCAGAAAACTGAGCAGAGCTCAGGGAGACTCCCTTCACACGACGTGCGGTAGAAAATCTGAGGGCCTGAGCCTCTGAGAAGGTTCTAGAGGGTGCTTGCGCCCGATTGGCTGTAGTTTGGACTAGCATAACGACATGGATATGCTATTAAAAGTCCTTTTTTCTTCTAATGTAATTCTATGTGTTAATGCCAACCCTGGTACTTATGAGTATTTATAGTTTTAGGATGTATGTAATTATATTCTTATGTACATATATGATTGGTTGTATTGCTATTTTATTTACCGTGGGGCTCCCACTTCGACGACGGGGAATATTCAAGCATGGGAATCTATGAAAGACACCCCAATCCAGGAGAAACTGCATGCTAGGATGGCACTCCCTGACCACTAAAAGATGCATAACAGCTATTTAAATGTGGCTAATAAAGACAAAGCATCCAAGAATTAAGCAAATAAACAGCTCAAAGGCCTGAGATAACCGCTGATAAATACACAAATCATTTAACGGATTTTTATTTACAAAGTGGTACAAATCGGAAGTCCCAGAAACAGCACACAGACTTAGCACACATGCCACTGCTTAAGAGAAAAATATTTTCGAATAATGGAACACAACATTTAGCATCAGCAGCATTAGATGGATGAGAATCAGAAACAAGATTAGCTAAATTAGAACATAGAAAGCCCCACCATCCCTCCTCACCCGCAATCCCTCCCACTATCCACTTCCTTACCCAGCTACCAGTGAACACCATTACAGTGATATCTGTGGTTGAGCTAATGGTGTATGTTCCCTTATCTGCGTCTGTGGGCCTACCAGGACACTGCCAGTGTGGAATAGTTTCCTGTTGGATATTTAGAGTTCATAATGGATATCCGTACAAGCTAATTAGCTAGGTTAGCTAGGAGGATTTATGATCAGTTTTGAGATTCACAGCCCACAGCGAAGGGTTCCCAATTAATACTATCCTCAGCCTGGGCAAACCGCATATCAAGAGTGTATTTGCATCTACCTCAGCTTGGGCAAAGCTATCCAAATCTGACAAGGTTTGGGGCAAAGAGGATCTGTAATTCATAGAGATCTGTCCCTTTGCTAGGATCAATGCAAGGGCTAGGAGTTTACTGCATGATCGGTCAGCTTTAGGCCACAGAATAAGCTCCAAAAGGCACATGCATGTCTGTTCAGTGAGTCAGCTCACCACTGCCTAACTACCCCACAATACTGCACCACATGACAAAAGGTGGCCCATTCCTCTTCATATCTAGGGCAGCCAAATGACAAACTTATAACCTCTAATCATGCTTGGGTCAAGTATGTCTGCTTAATATAATTAAAATGCAACAGCTTCAACATTTTGTGAACCAGACATTGTAGGGTACGGGCCCAGAGTCCCCACCAAGTCCCTTTTACATTCTGTTTTAAGGATATCTAGATTGCTTTTACTGGTGGTCCTACTGGCCCTGTACACCACAGTGATGAAATGACACCCACCTTCTAACACCCATGTGAAAAGAATCTGCATCACAGACTACCTCTGGCTCCGCCATTATCTTGCCCCATATGTGTGTTTTTGCCTTAGTAATGCTGCATAAGAGGAATAGTCCAATGAGCATGTCCTATGCGCATTTATCTCTTTGAATGCCAAAAGATTGGCCTGAATCATACAGCCTGCTATTTGAGGTCACTCCAGCTCAGGCAGGCTTCCAAGCGATTTTTGCAACTGGGCAAAACCTCTGCAGCAGCCACAGTGATAACCCACCGGGCATAAAGGAATCCACCAGTCTTAAGCTTTGGTTAGTATTTCCAGTTATATTTCACTGTCAGTAAAAGTACCGCAGTAACTCTGATCAGAGCCTTAATTCAGGATGTTCTGCAATGTATATCTGTGGGAGCTGTTTCTTCAAGGACTTGAGCGTATTCCATAGATGTTTCAGGATCTAACAACCGCAACCATTGAAAATGTGCCCTTACTGCAGGGTCACTTAATTTTTTGGCTTTTTTGCTGAGCCCTATGTTTGCTGCCTATAAAACTGTGATTTACCCCAGCTAACCAGTGGTAAAGTGATTGTCCTTTCAACATGGTAAAATTGGTATACTCCTGACTGGCGTATTTAACATACGCTATCAATAGACTGAAGCCCCTTATTGAGCCAATGACTCCAGTGACTATGCAAAAATTACTACAGGCCTGCCACCAGCCTGGCTGTGCAGGTTGAAGCTCCTAGTTCAACCTTTCAAAATAAAACCTTGCGACAGGCTTAAACCTTCCTTTTGAATATTATTAAGCGCCCATAGGGTGGTCCTGTTTACCCATAGGGTAGGGAAGGGGGTATGGAATTTAAAAGTAGTATGTGTTTAAGTGTAACAGTCCACACGTCCTTACAGTGAAAAAGCATACAAGTTATTTTCACTGTAGCAATGCGGTCTGCTTCCGTGGAGAAACACCGGATTACATTATAATACCTTAAAATGCTAATTTCGGATTGGTAACAGCTAGAGAAATATTTTATGGACTCTTTTGAAAATTCAAATCTTAACCAACTATTACAGAAAAGGTAATTTAGAAAAATTACCTTTTGCCTGCCTAAAGCCTTGGGAGGCCTTTCTGTAAGTATTTAACTGTCACCTGGAAGCCTGATATGTGGACTGCTCCCTGAACAGGAACACTGTACCTTGGGTGCGAGGCGGTATTGTCCTGCCTTTGACATGATGGCCTCAGGGCCCCTTCCAAACCCTTCACGCACTTCAAAGGGGCCTCCCCGGCCACGGGCAGATGAGGCTCACACCGGATTCTGCCTTCCTCTTTGACCTTATAGGCAGCCAGGCACCACCCGAGGTGGGAGGGTGGGCTGCCCCCGAACGGTTTAGAGTTACCAGCGGGATTGGTATGTTAGCATCCTCTTTGACATTAGAGGGTTGAATCCTACTTGAATGACACATCCTGCTTGACAGTGTGCTGGGGTTTACATATAATGATTGGGGTGAATTTCACAGGAGGGAGGTACAATGCCATAACACTGAGTATCCACTATCTGGTTATTAAAAGCTCAGCTTTGATTTTAATAGACTTCTGTCTCTGCCTTTTTTGGGGGTTATAGGGACTGCCTAAACCTAGATTTTAGTGTTCGGACACTAGTCTTCCCCTAGTACTCTTCCCACACACACCCCCAGCGCCCAAGTTTAGTGTAACCGAAGACCATGAAAATCACTTAAGTAGGTTGAGTTATACACGGAAACCTTTACCCAATGGGGTTAGGGCAGCCCAAGGGGTCGTTCCCACCCACTAGCTTGTGCCCAACATAACTGCAGCACCCTCCAGGCACCCATTTCAGAACAGTCATGGGCCTGTGGAAGACCAGAAAAAGACAACCTGTTTTAAACCCAAGAAGAGCCTAGAAGACTGAACCTGTTCTCCAGCTTGCAATCTGAAATGGACTCCAAGAGTCATAAGGCTGACAACACACTATTGAATTGGCCGCCAACATCGCTCGGCCTTCACTGCATTGTCAATCATATCTCTGTATATCTAGACACCAAGAGATTACAGTTTTTGGGGTATAGCTGATAGCCCAAGCACTGTAGATGAGGCGAAAACCAAATTAGTGAAATAAAGGTTAGATTTGGCCATATTAATTGGGATTATTGACGTCTTGCCAAATCTATCCAGCAGTAGATGTAACCACCCATCGTAGCTCTGCATGTATATCAAAATGTAATCTGCATACAAAGAGACCACGTGGGTAAATCCTTTGATCTGTATGCCCACATTGTCCCCACCCCAATTAATGTGGCAAGCTATGGGCCAAGCATATGACACGACTCTGCCCCTTTTGCTTTGGGCCATGGGAATAGAATTCAAGAGCTGTATCCATTTTATAATATTGGCTCCAAACCCCAAGTTAAGAAGGACAAAATACACATTTTTTATCTAGACAGTCTAAAGACTTCTTCATATCAATGGAGGCCGTTGTTGCTCTATTCAAGCGAGGATTGACTATGTTAATCACATGAGACAATCTACACACATTTGGAGTTGTGCTCCTGCGGGGTATAAACCCACTCTGATCCTGGTGAGCTAAGGCAGGAAGCAGTATATTGGCTAGTATCTTTCCTAATCCTTTACAATCCAGCTTTGACTACAACAGGGGACTGATACAATCCAAAATAAACAGGATCTTCTGGAGACACCCTCTTCCATCACCCTCCAAGTGAGTGCATCGGAGCTAGATACTCCTTACAGTGATGGAGGCAAAGCCTCATGCGCTGTTCTTTGCAAGAGCATTGCTTTGCAGCCAAGTTCGGTTGGTCAAGTTAACTGAGGACACTTCCCTCTAGAGCAATCCTATCCTCTAAATTCTTCACTTTCCTCACCCTGCCGCATTTTTTTTGTCAAAACTTTCTTTATTGAATTTTCCAGTGCATATATCAGTGCAATGCAATACATCACAACTCCAATATTGCATAGAGTACATTCTATAGAACTCACTTAGGAGTTGGCCCGAACAGAAGGCACAAATTAACAATAGTACTGCTGATGAACACAAATATGGACTTACACCCCCCTCCCAAATCCCCTAATAAAGGTACACAAGGAAACACTAATCAATCTACAGCGAGTAGGAGAGGTGAAACCTATCACTAGAGAGTAGGGGGAACATCTGGGGGGCAACCTCCCTCCCACACATCAGCCCCCCAGTGGCATAACTAAAATTGGAAGCGATGGAGTGCTAGCATTCGTGTTGGATAGGCACGCAGAGGGAGACAGAGATATTCCACCAGAGGACCCCATATATATTCAGTTTTTAAAGGAGCCAGAGAGAACGTCTGCCATGTGCTCCATCGTGAGAGTCTGCCATAGGCGGGAGTGCAATTGTGTCAGGGATGGCGCTTCTTTCTGCTTTCAGGCCACAGCTAACACCATTTTCTCTGCACCAAAGCATAACCATAGGATTGATCGGTCACCTGTAGTCTGGCATTTGAGGGTATCAGCACGCAAATCTAGAAGCTCAAAGCTCAGGTTCTCTGGTACGGGATATCCCAAATCTTTAATTTGAGACAAGACTTCTGACCAAATTGGGCAGATTGTCGGGCAATCCCACCAGATATGTTTAAAATCCTCTAGTTGTCTGCACCCCCTCCAACATAGATCTGACGTCATGGGAAGGATTAGTGTAGTTTTCATAGGGTTACTCAGACATTCAATGGACAGTCTGCCTTAGGTTTCCACAAGAGATTCCATATATATCTCCACGCCACTGCCCTGACCATATGGAGCCAGTGTTTATCGAACTCCAAGGCCGACCATTCAGACATCATACGTAATTGGGAAACCTTGAAATAAAGGTGTAAATCAGGCAGAGACAGGCCCCCAGAACTCTTCTGAAGCCCAAGCAATTTATATGGGAGACATGCCTTGCGATTGTGCCATATGAAACGAATAATCATACATTTAAGTGTAGCCAAGAACCCCCAGTCCAGCTCGATCGGTAGGCCCTGGAAAAGGTACAGACGTCTAGGTAAAACTAGAATGTTAACCGGGTAATTGTGGCACAACCATGATATATACAGGGGTGCCCATCTCCAGAAGTCTGTCTTCAATTGTTAAAGGAGAGGGGGCTAATTCACTAAAAAAAAAAGATCCAAAGGTTTGGGGTGATCTTAACGTTCTGTCCGTTTTAGCCCATTTAAAGGGGGTGGCAGTCAACAGGGATTCCATCTCCTGCAGTGGCAGGGCGAGAGTCAACAAATACGATTTGGTCAGGGTGATACGGAGCCCTGTCACTTGTCTGAAGCGCCTTAACTATATGGACTCCAAAGAGGACCCAGGCGTGGCAATAGATAGCAGTAGGTCATCAGCAAAGAGGGAGATTTTGTGCTCCTCTGTGCCAAACAGAATGCAGTGGATGGAGGGTGACATTCGTATCTTGGCAACTAGGTGTACAATACGGAGAGTACATATCAACGACCAGAAGGGACACCCCGACGCGTTCCCCTTTACAGATAAACCAGGTCTGATCTCACCCCATTGACCAGAACACAGGCACTAGGACATGAGTAATTGGCTCTAATCATGGCGATAAATCGTTCACAGAATCCAAACCGTTCCAATGTATGTAACAAAAAGACCCAATCCATCCAGTCGAAGGCTTTATTTATTTATTTGCAAGATTTATAAAGCATGTAGCTACCCATCAGGGTTTCCTGGCGCTGAAAAGCGAGACAAGCAAGATAAAAAGTGAGTTAGCATTAAGCTTGACTAAAAAGAAAGGTCTTTAGCTTTCTTTCGAAAAGCAAGGAGAGATTGGCAGGTCCTGACTTCCAACGGAAGGGAATTCGACAATTTAGGTCCCAGGAAAGAGAACGAGAAGCCAACCATATGGGTCAGCCACACTCTGGGGACTGAAAAGAGGATACGGCTGGCTGATCTCAGTGTGAGAGAGGGTAGATAAGGCTTAACAAGGTTTCGTATGTACAAGGGACCCAAGCCATGCTGAGCTCGAAACATGTAGCAAAGGACCTTGAATGAGATGCCCTTGCTAACCTTGAGCCAGTGGAGTTGATGAAGCAAAGGGGAGATAGAAGCGTGCAGAGGCAACCGAAAAAGCAGGCGGGTTACTGCATTCTGAATGAGCTGGAGACAACGTACAGAGGTCTAGTCTGCACCCGGATACAGTAGATCACCTTTATCAAGTCAGGAAATCACCAAGGCCTGCAGGACAGTCCTCTGAGCAACCAATGGAATTAGCCAAGGGATTTTCTTTAGCCACTTGAGGATCACAAAGCAGGCAGAGGTGGCTCCTGACACTTGGGGTACAAGAGAAAGCTTGCTAACAATGGTAAAACCAAAGTTCTTAACCTTAGGGACCGAAGCCGTTAAGGGTCCCAAAGAGACAGGCCAGTGGTTGGCTCCCCAAAGCTTGGGATTGTTCCCCAGGATGAGAACCTCGGTCTTAGAACCCTTCAGCCTTAAAGCATTTCTGGACATCCACAGGGAGATGTTATGCAAACCAAGCTTAAGTAGAGAAGGGTCCTGATGTTGAGCAGGTGACAGAGAAACAAAGATTAACAAGCAGAGGACTCAGGATCGAGCCCTGAGGTACTCCAGATGTTAAGGGTACAGAGTTAGACTTAACAGAGTGGGGAAAAACTTGAAAGGAGCAATCATCTTAAAAAGGAAGGCTTTCTCAGCGTCTAACGCCAGTAAAACCACCAGGAGTGATATTTTGGTTGCTTTCTCGATAAGATTATTGTATATGGCATTAAGTTTACCTCAGAGTGCTGTTATTCTCCTCTGAAGAGTGATTAGAATTTTTCTTGTGTGCCTGCTCTGCCATTTGTAGCTGTGCCTCCAATGTTAATCTCTCTTGTATCCTTTGTTTATTTAAGGAGTAGTTAAGTGAAATGCATTTGCTGCAAAACACAGCCCTGAGGGAATCCCAATTGTTAGCCAGGTTGGTGTCCGGAGAGTCATTTGAGAGGAAGTATTCTCTAATGGATTTCCAAAGTTCCTCACGAAGGAGTCAGTCTCGAGCTAAAGCTGCTGGGAAGAACAAGCGTCTATACTTCGAGAGTGTATTGTCCCAAGTCACAGGCAATGTAACCGGTGCATGGTCAGATATAGTGATCGGGTGGATGGACATTGCCTGGCGTGCTGCCGAATGGGCCTTACTTACAAACACAGAATCTAATATGGAATAGGAACAATGGGAGTGCGACAAAAAAGTATAATCACCGATTGTGGGATTGAGAGTGTGTCACACATCTACAAGGCCCAGGGAAGCAATCTCTTGTTTCAGAGTTTTGGGGAGGCAGCCTACCTGTGCCCTGTGTGTGTCGGTATTGTCGAGTCTTGAATCCCAGGTAAGGTTGAAATCTCCCATTAGAAAAATCTCCGTTTGCAAACCCCCACCAGCATTGACGAAACCTTCCTCAAAAATATGGCTTGGTTAGAGTTAGGGACATAAATAGAGGCAAATGTACACATGTGGCCCTGTATCTTACCTTTGACCATTATCACCCTTCCTTCTTTGTCGACTTTATTGCCTTTGGGCTCAGGGAGGTTTGAAAAAAATGTAATCCCACTGTGTTTAGTTGTGGTTGAGGATTTATACATTATGGGATATGTCCAGTGACTCAGTCTGTGTTCTTCTGAACGTTTCATGTGGGTCTCTTGTAAAGCCAGTACATCATGTCTTTAGTCAAGTAAGTATTGCCAAAGTTTAAGACACCTGGCGGGTGAGTTGAACCCTTTGATATTCCATGTTAGTGTGGTGATGACAATGACTAAAATAAGGAGGTGGCAGCGTACGCTGCAGTGTCAGTGGGATACAATTCCACTCCAAGAAATAGAACACTCGATCTCCCTCCACCCAACCATCCAACTCCGCAGTCCATCCCCCGTCTAAATAGCAAAATTGACACCCATGTACCTATAAAACAAAAAAAACAAAAAAAACAGACCCCTGAACAAGTGGGGTAAGGAACACCAGTGGAACTTTCTTACATCATGGAAAAACATTAGAATGGACATATTGGTTAGTTTAGGCATATGGCAAGTTGAATAGAAGCTGTAGAAGGCACAACCAAGCGCCTAGTTCAAAAGACTGTTGGCATCAACTGTTTGTAGGGGCGGGTATATTTTACCTATAGTACTACAGAGTTGGAAGCCTGTGCCCTCCTTAGGAATGGAGTGATGACAACGATGCAGCTTGCAAGACCTGGATTACACTATGGATAGAAAGTTGGCAATCAGTGAGGCACTCCTGTTCAGAACGTTGCCACCACTCAATCAAGCATTTGTAGAGCGCACTATTCGCCCGTGAGGGTCTCAAGTAACTTGGGAGGGGTAGGGCAGCTACAGGTCGAACAGCAAAGTCTTGAGGAGTCTCCTGAAGGACAGCAGGTCCTGGGTCCGGCGCAGGTGGGCGGGGAGGGTGTTCCATGTCTTTGCGGTGAGGTGGGAGAATGATCTGCCTCCAGTGGTCTTTCGGCAGATGCTCGGACGGTGGCGAGGGCAAGATCGGCAGAGCAAAGCTGGCGGTTCGGGGTGTAGAAGGACAGTCGTTCGTTGAGGTATGCTGGTCCGGCGTTGTGGATTGCTTTGTGGGCATGGGTGATGAGTTTGAAGGTGATCCTCTTTTTGACCGGGAGCCAATGCAGGTCTTTAAGGTGGGTGGAGATGTGGCTGTGGCGAGTGAGCCCGAGGATAAGGCATGCAGAGGCGTTTTGTATGCGTTGGGAGTCTCTTCTGGAGTGTAGCCATGGTTCCTGCGTAGAGGGTGTTGCCGTAGTCCAGCCTGCTGCTGACAAGTGCTTGGGTGACCGTTTTCCTGGTTTCTGTGGGGATCCATTTGTAGATCTTGCGGAGCATGCGGAGGGAGTTGAAGCAGGAGGAGGAGGAAACAATATGGACTTGCTGGATCATAGAAAGCGTTGAATCCAGGATCGACCCCCGATTGCCTGCGTGGTTAGTGGGTGTTGGGGCAGCTCACAGCGCGGTTGGCCACCAGGAGTAGTCCCATGCAGAGGGTGTGGAGCCATGGGTGAGGACCTCCGTCTTGTCTGAATTCAGTTTGTCGGCTGGTCATCATCCAATCTGCGACGACCTTCATTCCTTTATGGATTTTGGATTTGGCAGTGTCAGGGTCCTTGTCGAGGGAGAGGATCAGCTGGGTGTCGTTGGCATATGAGACGATGTTGAGGTGGTGTGCTCAGACAATGTTGGCGAGCGGTGCCATGTAGATGTTGAAAAGGGTCAGGCTGAGGGATGATCCTTGGGGTACGCCGCAGGTGATCGTGGTGGCTTCGGATCAGAACAGGGGGAGGCGTACTCTCTGAGTTCTGCCGGTGAGGAAGGAGGTGATCAGTCCAGGGTTTTGCCTCGTATCCCTACATCGTGGAGGCGTGCGCGCAGGGTGTGGTGGCAGACGGTGTCGAAGGCGGCCGAGAGGTCCAGGAGAATGAGAGCCACTGTTTTGCCCTTGTCCAGTATGGTCCTGATGTCAGCGGCGGCGATGAGGGCGGTTTCGGTGCTGTGGTTGCTGTGAAAGCCGGATTGGGAGGAGTCCAGGATGTTGCTCTCTTCCAGCAAGTGCGTCAGTTGTTTGTTGGCAGTCTTCTCAATGACTTTTGCCGGGAACAGGAGCAGGGAGATGGGTCGGAAGTTCTTGAGGTCCTTTGGGTCCGCCTTGGGTTTCTTGAGGAGGGGGTTGATCTCAGCGTGTTTCCAGCTCTCTGGGAAGGTGGCGGTCTCGAAGTAGAGCCACTTTGGAGAGCCGAGGGCTGCTGGTCCCCTGGAGACCACAGTGTCATTATTTGTTCTACGCTACTACGCCGATCGCTATTTAAAATGAACCCCCCTAAGGTGGACATACACAGGAGTACATGGAGTGTTCGGTCCCTTGCCCAATCCGTCCAGTGTACTAGAGCACAAACCTTCATTAAAGTCTAAATGAATTCAAGAACAGATTGAAAATGAACAATATACATCTCAGGTCATGACAACTAGAAAGATCTAATTGAACACTGGTATGCACTAGAGTATATGTGAGTACAATCAATCAATATTCAAGTGCATCTTGTAAGGTCCAGGGAGTCCCATGTACAGGAATTCCATGATAGCAGCAGACTGGGAGTGGTCTTGGAATTAAGAGCGATTGAAGCAACCCCCTTCATGTTGACTCAGTATTATGGATTTACCGTAGACCATCTTCAACCCATCATCTTGTGGCTACCATCACATGGTCCCCAGAAAGGGTACCACGTCTCCTTATGTATGTGTGTAAATAAATGTTACATCTTGAACACTCAGGGTGATTTAGGGGTCCTAGTTAAGAGAGACTTTACACACTTTAACCACAAGTGAACTTTAATTTCCTTTCACTAGGGACAGCAGGCAAAGAAAAACACTACAAAATCATTAATTCGGCAGCACAGAGGTACAGTGAAAGGGTCCTTCAATTCTATAAATGCACACTGCACACCATGGGCGGTGTGCTGAAAAATAGAAGTTTTGTTTCTAATTTTGGGATATGCTTCCAAGCCACCTTACTTGATTGTTCACTACACAAAAAATTGTATTTGCCTCACAATTTAAACTGACAGATGCTGTTTTTCAATGTACTACTGCAAAACTTTCACTCTTTCTAAGAGTTAATAAAAGTCTAACATTATATTAAATAGCAACATACTTTGGTCCAGCATAAAGAGAACTCTTTTTAAACAGGCATTAAGAGTGAGACAGCACACAATGATCCAATGGTAATTACTAGTTAAAGGCAAATTGCATATGGAACATTAGGAACTATACACTGCAATTGTTTACATTGATTCAGACGGTCCTTGGCGGCATTCAGGACATTATCACAAATCAGTCTCTTTCGTGAGAAGTAATACCTTACATCCTAAACAGCTGTTTTATCAGAATGTTCCCGACTTTAAAAAGAGAGATGCCTAAAAAGTTGGCAGGGAGGCAGCATTCTGAAATTAGGCCGTATGAATGTCACTTCATTGTTTAACTGAAAGAAAAAAGCTCAACTATAATAAACTCCTAGCCAACGCTGCAACACCATTCTGCCAGCTAAGCAAGCTGAGCAAGAAGGGATGCGACCACTGCAACTTTATAAAAAATAAAGCATACCCTAAAGTGTTCCATCTGCACAGTACACAGGACACAGAACACAGAACTGAAATGCGGTTGCTTTATGTAACAAGAAACGTTTAATTGCAGTGATGCGCATAAACACACAACATTCAAAAGTCAACAGCAACTTCAAATACAGCAGGGGTCTACCTATATTCTGACATTTAAGCATCTGGATACAGAGTGGCATATAAAGGTACCAGCTTGAAAAGTGTTTTGACTCAAACACAAACCTCAATTATGTTTTATTATAACAATTCCCCACTTTGCACCCAGTCACTGATCAATACAAGCAAATTCCTCCAACACAACGTATTTCGGTTTTCTTGTAATGCAATCTTGCCATTTAGATTAACAAGTGGGGACATTTTGGCATTACATTTTATTAGTAAACACAGTGTTGTTGAAATGTGGTGCTTCTATTAAAACAAGCAATGAGATCCGGCTATTATCACCATAAGTATACGTAGAAAGGTATATAGGCTATAGCTAGTAAGGGATATACTGTACACCTGATGTAATGATTTTTAACTGCTCCCCCTCTTCCCCCCCCCTCCCCCCCCCCCCGTAGTGCGGCACGGGATACAGTAAGCAGTATGGTAGTTTATACAGCAGAGCACATTAAACTAGATATTGACCTTTCATGCTCTATCACCGCAGTCAACCACTAATTTGGATAGATTACAAAACCTGCCCAGGCAAGTTTCCAGCAATATTCGGTTATGTACAATAGTCCGGCTCTGCACCTTCACTATTAAGCGGAATGAGCATCCGCTATAAGTCTTAACATACAGATCACTTAAAGCAACCGTTAATGCAGCTCTGGTTGCAGCAGAGCCGCTACCAGCGCGCAGAAATGGATTTAGTACGGTGAGTTAAGTTACTGCAAAATGCGTATCGTCGCTAACACTTAAATGTCTCGTACGGAGAAGTCGTAATTCTAGTGCACATTGAGGAGGCTATACTTACAGCTACTGCTCCAGGACTTGAGCAAAGACTTTATGCTCATCTCAAAAAACAGAGAATCCTGGAGGCTCAACATGATGCTTCTGGCAGCCAGAGCGGCGGCAGGGGCCCCCGCTTGGTGTGGTGGGAATGCCTCGTCACACGATGGCCTCTCCTCACTGGCGGCAGAAGCAGAGCTTTAGCCTCCGGTGTCGCGGCTTCATTGCCATGCAGTAGCAGAGTGACGCACAAGTGGAGTAAAAACGCTGCTGAATGCAGATGAAGTCCCCAAGTACAAAAAACGCGTACAAGTTTGCAGAGAGGGGCCTGAAGGGCAGCGTCACCTTTCCTCGTGCTGTGACGCAGAGGGGGCACGGCTCGGGACGCGGTGGGGAGATCGGGCTCTGAAATGCAGTACGCAAGGCTGATTTTGTAGGTAAATTGTGTTGGTAAGCGGTCCCGTGCTGTCCTGAAAGGCAACCTTCAACTTGTTCCGGTAGCTTCGGCGGAATCAAAATGGATTAATGAAATGACACCGGAGCAGCGTGTCTCCTTTCGAAAACAGCTGGCGAAAACAGTTACAATCCATTCCGCACTGCTCCCAGCTCGAACAAAAAAAAACGCGGTGCTCGTCTGGCGAGCAGTACATTCTTTCCACAGCACCACACGCCGTCACTGAGCAGTGACTTTTCAGCATGCCTGTGACGAAGCAGAGAACAGCGTCCCTCTGAAGCCACTGGAGATAATGCTGGCTAATGGACCGGGCGGTGATGTAATGAATGCCGGGCCTCGGAGCCCGTATCAGCTCGCTGAAAACAGCACAGCCCGCTGCCAAGTTTCTTCCGGTCTCTTAAGAACCATTGGTCTTTGAGGTCTCATTTCCGAATTGCAGCACCAAGTGAGGAAACGATAAGAAAGAACACTGTTCTGCAAACGTGGACCTAAAATATATATATAGTTATAAAACACACATTTGAATATATTTAGATAGAAATTATACGACGCATGCCTTCTCACATATAATATTAACGCAATTAACTGCTCATTAAGTGTCACATTCGGTCGTGGTTCCTTCAGAGCACATGAGACGGAAAACAAGCTACGTACAGAGTCTCTAAAAAATAAAACGTGAATTAAAGAGAAGTACTGTTATGTCACAATATTCTGTCCTCAGGAAGAACCTTCGAGCAGTTTAGTAACTTAGTAGAATCCAGCTGATATCACTGAACGAGCATTCGTTCGAGGGGGATCTGGGGAGCCCCGTTTCGGATGTGGAATGGGCTGGAAGGGTGGGGACCAGTTTTGCAGCGGTGGGGGCCAGTTTTGTTATTGGGGGCTAGTTTTGCAGAGGTGTTGCAACATCGTGCCCCTCTGTAACAAAAGCAGCAAGCAAGCGTTTCCGGCCTCCCGGTGCCAGGCAGCATTTCCCCAGGGGTTGGTCTGAGAACATTGCCAGGGATGCTTTGGGTTCCCAATCCGGTCCCGTTGAGGATAGTGTCCATTAATGCTTGGTTCAATTTAGTTCATTTTAATTTCATGCACCGCCTGTGGGCCTTAATAAAAATTAGTCCAGACCACCCCCTCAACGTGTCGCAGGTGTTCAGTAGGGGCAGTAGATGTAATGTATCTAGTGTGGGGGTTGCAGGCAGGTGGGGGCCTTCTAGCGGAGAAAGATTGTAAGGTTGAACCGTGATACCACTCTTACATGTGATTTAGCGCCTCAGCTGTATTTACTGGTGCTACTGGTACCAGTGGCGTCACTAGGGGGATGCGGGGGGTGCGGACCGCACCGGGTGTCACCCCATCAGGGGGTGACACCAATCTAGTAAGTTAGCTACTGCTTTGATTAGTCATTAGTGCAGAGCAGGGTGACACCAATGAAAGTTAGCAGCTCACTGCCTCCTGGCCACTACTGCTAGTCAGCGCACTGCAAGGGCACCGCGCACGCCACCCCGCGCCAAGCAAGAACGCTGCGCCAGCACGAGGCACCGCACCAGATACTATGTGATGATCCGGATCGATCTTCACTGCCTGGTGGTGCGATGCGGATGCGTGCGGCGTACGCCGCGTACCCAGCAGTTTGGGTCCCAGGGCCGTCAATCTAATTTGCGCTACCAATGACGGCCCTGGGACAGACCCTGCGCGCTGTGCGCAGTGCGCACCTGCTGCTCCCTCTCTGACGCTGTCATGCGCAGTGGTGCGTCGTCGTGAGAATAAACAAGTGATACCGACGACATCAGAGACCACCATCATTCGGACTTTTTGTTGATATCGTGATTGGATTCGCGAGCGCCGTCGTGGTCTCTCCAGTATCCCCTTCAAAATATGGGACGGTGAGAGAGATAAGTAATATTTATTTATTACAGTAAGTGCAAGAACTAAGTTAAAAATGTGGCAGTGCAGTGGCACACAAATGATCATGCTTTTTGATTACTGGCACAATGACAAACGAACGCGCGGGTGACCGTGCACCACCAGGCTAAAGCTTTCTAACCTTCGCGTTGGGCAGACAGTCACGAAAGGCCTTGGGCCCCAACATTAAAGAGGAAACGCGGCCTAAGGTGATCTGCAAGAGGCATGTGGCGCCTAAGAAATCGCAAATAAATATATGCACTGAAACTCACACCAGAACAATAAACAATGAATGACAGACAGCT
This sequence comes from Lissotriton helveticus, assembly GCF_964261635.1. Lineage (NCBI taxonomy): Eukaryota > Metazoa > Chordata > Amphibia > Caudata > Salamandridae > Lissotriton > Lissotriton helveticus. Next base: position 134,877,835 of record NC_136060.1, on the reverse strand, counting down.
GCGCACAAAGCCACTGCAAAAAAATCCGACAATAGAAGGGCTTCTCAATCGCCATTTTAGTTCGAAAAATGAAGAAACAGGCTACTAGGAAGGTGCATGAGAACATGGACGGGTGCAGAGGGTGTGGGTTGGCATTAATGAGGTGAATATAGCATGCTAGATATCATACAGGATGGGAACACATCTATGGAGAGGAGCGGTGTAGTAAAGAGGGACACTGGTAGGACTTGTTTTAATACACTAATATCTGCCTAAAAGGAGGGAACTCCAAAAACTGAAAAATTAAAATCCGACAACTTTAAAGGGCATTACATTATACTTTAAGGGGTATTTGTGCTTTTTCTCAAACTACTGTGGGGAATCAAAAGCTAGGTCATGAATCATGAAGTTTGGTCCCCTTGAGCAGAGAAAGGTGGCTGTGTGTTGTCCAACATACCATCATAGGCTGAGACAGACTAGAGTCCAAGGTCACAAGCCAAATGAAGCACAAAAATCAGCATGAAAACTGGAAGCATTTTTTCCGTAGTTGCAAAGCTTCACTGGTCAGATATAATTAGGCAAGACGTCCTCCAGGGTCAGCCCTTCCAATAATCCCAGCTCCTTACCAGCCACCACTCCCTCTTTCCGGTTTGGACCTTTTCTCCCATCTTTTACAGCCAGCCCGGGCCCCCCCACCACACCTCATGATCATTGATGTGCCCCCTAAATGCGACTTGTGAACGCTGATTGAAAACACGGTGTAGTCAAGTCACAAAACAAGCTCTCATCACCTTGTAATCAGCGCAGGGTTCTGAAAGAGATTATCCATTTAAATCAACACCCTCGATGTGGTGGACATGAAAAAATCTTAGACAGCCAAGATGCAGCCAGGCTGGCAGTGGCATGTGGAAGAACTGACACAAAAGAAGGACTTTCTTCTTAGCATTCAGCCATGGCCTTCTGTGCTGCACACTTCCTCCCAACAATTGCAGCCATGTCGAGACTGTTGTTTTGGAAGGGTGCAACTCATGATGTATAGGAAGTGCAGGTGCTTTTCTGCTGTACCCTGCCAGCCGGTCAGAGTTAATATCAAACACCAGGAGCGGGGCCTGCCGCCTGCATGCTAATTGTAAAGGTCTCCCTGTCCCCACCTTTTCTTAAGTCGTTATAGGGGTGGGGGGTTCAGACAGTTAGTATCACAGGCACCACCCTACTATGACATGCGCCAAAGTGGGGTACCTTACCATCCCAGCCCCCACAAGGTCTTGAGTCGGGGCCACTCGAAAAGCTGTAACCATTAAAGCCCACCTTTCAGCCACCATCAAGCGCCACTGCCCACTGCCCAACACCTGCCTGCTTCACGCTGCCCTGTAGGGCGGCCGACCCTGAAGCTGGAGAGCCGGGTTGCTGTCCGGCAGGGAGGGCCAACACACGGAGCCTCATTCTGGCCAAATCGCACATCCCTGTGCCTAAACATGAAGGAGCCCCCCTGTAATATCTAGGTAAAGAAAATTCCCTCCCCCCATCTGTACTTGATCAATCCCTTCAATCGTTGTGAACACAATGTTGTGCAGATTCAATACAACCGGTATTCGCACATTCTATGGGTTTATAATGCTAAACGGAGGGTGTTGTATCCGCAGTGTTCATCGTGTCTCTTTTGTAAAGCAGTACAGATGTCTAAGGTGGTTATTTAGACAGACCGTGTTCGGTACAGTGGGCATTTTGTTTCACAAAAGGTGTAACCCATGCTCCTTCTAGCACAATAGGAATGCAGGCACATCTCATGGTGTGCCCAATGGCAATGAGGATGATGCTCTACAGAAAGACTATCAGATTTTGTGCACTTGATCCTTTTCAGATTAACACAGTGGGTGTGTAGACAAATCTACCTGGGTGGGAATATAACGATGCTCTCCAGTTGACAAAAAAGGGCAACTTGGCAGATCTTTCTAATGAGTGTTGCCGGGGGCTGCGCGGTAATGGCATTTTGTTTGCTTTGATACTTGCACAAGTGCCACCATTGCCTACGAACGTAACGTTTGTTCTTGTGCTTGAGTGTCTACCATATATTGCAGTATTATACCTCTTCTAATTGTACTTTGTTTTCTCTTGAGCAGACTTCACTATTAAATAGTTTATTGGGATTAGACTGTAGACACTTGGTGCAGAGATCTTTGTTTACCCAACAAATTCCAAAGCATTGTAGCTGTAAGATAACTTTGGTGGTGAATACACGCTGGCGAGATCTGTGTGCAGTGTAGTTACAGGCCGGCCTGACTCATACAAAGTATAAAGAGACAGAGTTAATGTGATGTCCGAGCTGCAAAGTGAAGCATGCACCATGCAGGTCACAGATTTGTATTTTACGTAGGAAGCTCAGCCAGTTACTGCTTTCATTGCAGACATTCTTGAGTGAGATAGGTCTCAGGTTACCATTGTAATATACCTGCTTAATGAATTATGAACCATCTTTAAGGAATTGCATGCTAACTGCAAGGTATAAGTTTAGAGACAGTTCTTTTTGCTCAGTATTTCATTATTCAAATTTTTCACAAAAGTGTTCCTTTAGTAAGAAAGACGCATTAGTAATTGCTTTTATACATTGTTATTAGTTTAATTACTCGTGTAGATAATGCATCTGGCATTCAGACAGTGGATGTGAAGCTCTTACATTCAGGGATTGGAAAATTCAAAACCTGCCTTCAGTCATAGTTTATCTTTTAAGCACTTGTAACCTGCACACGTCACTTTTTTCTCCAGAAATGCACCGTTCGCAACCTCATGTATTTTGTTTGCTCACAATTGTCACTTTTGCCTTTTGTAACTTAACGTTTGCTTTTGTAATTTGTTCACTTGTAATTTTCTCCTCATGTTTCATTACTGTTCCTATTGTGAAGCGCTCTAACGCCTTTGGGTAAAGTCTGCGCTATATAAAAACGCATAAATAAATTGAAGACCAGAAGACCCTGCCCATCCAGCCTCCTAGGCTAGTCCGGACCCGGGCGGTGCATTGTGCTTGCAGTTGCACATGGCCGGCTGCATGATTGGGTGCAGGCCAGGCCTTTCCTTGAACTCGTCATTTCACTTGCATGTGGTTCACTTCACAGTTAGTTCACTTCATACGTATACTATGAAGTGAACTGCTTTGGCTGAAATATGCCTGCTTTGCTGGCCGGTCTTCATCCTGCTGCCTTATTGTCCATCCTGGCAGTGGCAGCTTTTATGTCCCTGTGCTTTTGGCTGTGGATTTGTGTTTCTGCTGACTTGTGATTTGTTATTTTGGTCATTCCCTCGGTTGGGGCCCTGCTTCTCTGGGTACACTGGCTGTGCCATTTCTCTTGTGGGTTTCTGGTCTGTTGGAGGTAAAATCGGCGTTATGGGGTTACCAGTTGGAAAATAGAGCATTCATGCTGCGCCCTTTTAAGTGCCCACAAAGAGAAGAGAGGAACCAGATTTTAAAGTGAAAGAGACAATCACGAGATGAAAATATGGTCCTGTGATTTCATCACGTGCCGCAGTAAAGAGAAACTGTATGAACATATATATATTTGCCATCTGTGTCCACTGGCGGACTCGGAGTGGAGGAGGTCCGTGCGGTAAGTCGTGAGAGGGTGACACCATGAGTTACCGGCACCGGGTGACACCAACCCTAGTGACGCCACTGACTGGTACACCCCAAAAACGTCAATTGACATACAAATTTATGCAGCTGGCAATAGTACTGGCAAGGAGGCATGTAGTAATTACTTGGATGATGAAGATGGCTCCTTTGGAGGAGCTTTGGGTTAGAGAGGTCTCAGAATGGGTGGTGGCAGGGGAAACGCAAAATTGTTGCATTAAAACAGATGCCAAACTTCCAGTTGACTTGGAAACCCGGTGTTGGTTTGCAGAAAGTTCTTGGAACCCGGAGGGAGGTGAGAAGAGGGATGATGCAGAGGCCAGTGATGACTCAATGTAACACTTGGATACCCTATGTGGAGGTGTTCGATACAGATTTAAATTTGATTTGTGACATTTTACTATGGGGCAGGGCTATGTCTTTGCTTCCCTCACAGAATCTTAATTCTGTAATTTGGAAATTCATATGGGCCCTGTGTGGTCCTGATGGGTCTGTATTACACCTTGCTGAGTTGCTGCTACGTTGTTTATGGTTTTGTTTCTAACATAACAAAAAGGTTAAAAAAATGTAAACAGTTAAATATAGTCTAAAAGATGGATGCATAATACTAGATGTATCACACTACTATGAATTTTATGAAACAGTTTATATGGAGAGACTTTGGAACAGTAACCTCTCCGTATCTTTTGTAAGAATTTTTTGCTCTCAGAACACTAGAATGGATATTGAAAAATAAAACTGAACTCTAGGAATCTCGCACTGCTAGAAATGGCAGGGCCAAGTAATGAATACTATGCAGGTACCTTGAAAGATGGTCTGCTCAGTAATCCCAATAGGCCTCCTCTTCCAGTGTGACGCAAGCCTAGTATTCCAGTGGTCTCTACTACTCCATCTTACTGGCTGCATCATTTAATGTGAACAAGATCTTTAAATAATGCAGCCCATAGGGCAGATTATAACTCAATGCTTGAAAGCTCCAGTAGCATTAAACAGAAAATTCACTAATCTGGACCTGCTCGTCAATGGATTCAGAGTATGGGATGCAATCAGTAGATTATTGACTTTCCGGCCATAGGATCAGACTTTGAAGTGTAATTAGTAAAATATGCCAGGACGGTCTTCAGCCAGATAAAACCATGAATATATTGGACAATCCAGTAATAAAGTGCTAACTGAAAGTAGACTGGACAGCTGCATCTCAGGCCGCATCAGAAAACAGTGAAAAATAGTTCTAAAACGTATGCACCGCATTACCAATTCAATCGAGACTAAAGATCATGGTGCTCCAGTGATTCAAAGAAGAAAACTACCTTTAAGAATTAACAACAAGATGGATAAGTGCCTAGCGTTTGTAAACCAAATGTATTTCATGACCCTCAATGCTGAAACAAACCTTCAAAACCACCAATGTCCATGATCAAATGCCCACGCAAACCTGCAGAGGTTGTGAAAACTTCTATAGCTCCATGACTGTAATGGTGCAGTGTCGAGCATGAAGTGTTAAACCAGAAATATAAACATACAAATTGAAATTAATGAGCAAGCCCCACTAAGGCAGAAGCAAACAGAATATTAATCAATCAAGTGAGACAGTCCAAGCGAATAATTTGCGCACTTTTTCCCATTCAATCCACAGGCTTCTCTTTATTAAGGCTTTTGGTTTCCTTAATGGTGTCCCATTACTTATCTGTAGTGTGGCTCCAAACGTTGAAACATGGGAGAGCTGGTGTAAATTCTGGCTTACCTACAATATATTGTGCCATTCTAAGCCAAATTACTTAAACTGTCTATGGCAGAGTAGCTGGAGGCAATAAAGTTTACAGTGTGTTAAACACAATCAATTCCTTCACTCATCTGAAAATGCCTACCTTTTGCCTTCCAAAAGCCATAACCTATTTGAAGACTTCGTCTTGGGTGGAACAAGATATCTTGGTAGAATTAAATCTCGCCTGGATAAGAAAAACATTTGGTGTTGCTTTGCACCCTAAATACGATACACATATACCACAACCGTACTATCTGCCTGTTCATGATAAAAAGTAGAAAAAGCATTGGCAAAATCTACAAGTCTCGCCTTGTTTTTTTGTTTTGGCAATGCTTTTTGAAGAAGTGCAGCATAAAAAAAAACATGCACAAGCATAATTACAGGTGATCGGCAAATTTTGCTTTTCCAATAGCGGAACAGTCAACCAGCGAGACATGAGGCGCAAGGGCAGAGGAGCAACTGAAGAGCTGGGGGTGGTGCAGGTGGGGAGCTACTAGAGCAGGTGGTAGGTGGGGAAGCAGCAGAAGAACAGGTGGAGGAGTGAGTTGAGTGTAGTAGTAGTAGAAGTAACAAAGGAGCAGGGATGGGTCAAGTGGGGAAGCAACCGAGGATTGGGTGGGGAAGAGCAAACAACGAGTGAGTGGAGGTGAGTCGGGTGGGAGAACAACAGAGGGGAAGTAGGTGAAAGAGGGTACCGTGCATAAAGCAATGGAGGAGTGGATGGGGTAGCAACAGAGGAACTGGTGGGGTGGAGTGGAAAGGCGTGGGCTGGTGATGGAGCAATGGAGGAGAAGGTTTGAGGTGGGTTGGGCGAGGTAGCAATAGAAGAGACAGGGAGGGTGTGGAGAAACCAACGCAGGCAGGGACAAGGTAGCAATGGGGGTCCACGAAAGAGCAATTTGGGATGTAGAGCAGCCTGGCAGCAAATAGTACCAACTGGGCACTCCCCCAAAAATAAATAAGAAAGAAATATTCATGAGATTGTAAAGGTTTGGGGAGAAACAAAGTGTTGTGGGTTGGGGCAGGTGAAGCAAGGGGAGATGTGGGTATTCGTGTGGGAAGAAGCACACAAGAGAGAAAGTAAGCAAATATGCACTAACAGTGCTAAATGAAAAGAAAAAGTAATTCCCTAAATGCCAGCAGTGGAAGAACACAAGTCAGCCAATCAAAAGGATGATAAAGAGGCTATGCTACAGGAAAGGGAGAAACATAAGAAGAGGAAGGCAAGCCATCGAATGAGAATCAAGCAAATGAGCAAAAATAAAACTCTAAACCCACTCTAAGGTTTTGGTATGCTGCAAAATAGGATTTCGTTTACAGCCAGTTAAAAGCTGTCAGATAGACCAGACCTAAACAACACAAATATTATCTTGCATGCTAGTCCACGAAGAAGAGGCCATTCTATAGATTCTTAGATTCTCCCTCCTCCTAAAGTAACATGAGAGCCACTGACATTGTTCTTGACAATGATCATACCCTGTATGAGCAAAGAATGTTACTAGGCCTGTGTCCATAAGTGTACTACCGTCTACATAGCTAAACTGGGTCCAAGGTGGATGTGCCCTTAAACTCTGCAGGAGGTTCCGATCTGTTCCTTCCTACGCAACAGTCAATATCACGGCTTGGTGCTACAAACTTGCAGAGAACCGTCCCATTGCCTCACAGAAGAACACACTTTGCGCACAACTCCTAAAAGAGCAGGGGTTCCAGATTGCAAGGCGGAGAACTATACCCTCCCACACTCTTTGCGATCCAAGAAGATACATCCATCTTCAAGCCAAAGGATGCGAAGACTCTTGAGTGGGCATTGTGAGGTTGAAGGTGTAGCTGACATAGGAGACTGTCTGGTTGATGGAGGTGAGTAAGCAAACTGGGCAGCCAGAACCGACCCCAGATAAGGAAATTAGAGACTAGAGTAGGTGAAGCTCCTATAGAGTTTGCCATTCAAAAGTCCAGATGGAAGGAGAGCCATCAACAACTAACTCTTGTTTTGGCAGATTTTATTTGAGAATGTTAATGACCATCCATGTGACAATTCCCTTTATACATTCCTGAATGGTTTTGGCCTGAGCTAGGTGGCTAACTGGACAATCTGGGTATAATCCGTGCAGGATAGAAAAGAAAATATGCTTATAGAAAAACAATGATCATAAGAATCATAGCTAATAATGGACAAACTAGCTTGAAAAAATTCAAACAAAAGTATAGGACAATCTGATGAATGTATGAGGAATGAATGGAGACTTACAATGGACAGAGAAATCAAAGTAATCTAACAGACTAGCGAAGAGTGAGGGGATAGGCAATCTTTGCAAGCAACTCAGTCCATGTCCAACGTTTAATCTGCATTTTACTTTATAAATTAGGTAAAATGAACATTCATCTTTCCTGTAAAGCATCTATGACCTGAACCAAAATGCATTCATTCGCATTGTGGAAACGGATTAATCAATTATAAGAAATGGTTTGAGACTCCATCCAATGCAAATAAACTGTATGAGGCAATTGCAAACTCAGCTCACAAACACAAACAGAAACCACTTTTTAGGTTTCGCCTGTCGAAAGCTGCGCACCGCGCAGCTTTTCGGGCAGGCGAAATCTAATGTTTGCAGTATGTGTGTGTTGTCCCACCCTCTCTTTCCATTGGCTAGCTCCATAAATGGAGGCTAGCCATTGGAAGAGAGATCTGCTCGTCATTCTGCGAGCAGATTCGTGGGCGTTCCCGCGATTTTTACTCATCCCGCCCCTTTGCGATCGTCATGCTCGTCATGATCGTTGTTTTCGTCTTTTTCGATATGCCTTTAGCCGGATTGGTGGTGTTTTTATTTGCAATCAGGTAAGCAGCATTTTGTTTATATTTTAAACTGTTTGTTTTACATCTTTGTGTGTCTCGTTGCTGCCTCGTGTTTTGAATGTTTCGCTTTGCACGGTATGCTTGTAACTTGTGCCCGTTCCCGCCCCCTCCCGCTGTCCGTCCGCCATTAACCCGCCCTCCCGCTGTCCGTCCGCCATTAACCCGCTGTCCGTGCTTAATGCTTGTTTATGTATGCCTTGAGTTGGTTGTAGACCTCCTGACTCTTGCTGCCCCCATGACCGCTATGCTTTCTAATCCAATTACACTGGCTGTTGCCGTTTCTTCTACGTCATGTGCTCATTGTAACGGCTGATTTTGGGGATTAGTTTAGACCTTGAGTTTTCAGTTGAGTGCCTATTGAGAGGGGTTTAATCTCTCCACAAGCCTGGCGGGTTTTGCGCTTTGGTTTTCAACCATCGCTTCACCGGAAAACAGATATCCGCTCGGAGGAAGGGGGCGGTGTGGGGAGAGAGGTATGGAGCCGCATTATATCCACATGTGCATGGTGAAGTCTGTACCGGAACATGTCTGTAGCGGAACAACCAATGTTTTAATAATAATAACTTACCTTTTAGAGCGCCTGCACCCAGTTGCATGAACACACAATGATGGGGCCCCCTGCAGAATGTGATGAGGGGCCCTTGAGTCTCACATATCTCACAGATGTTCATTGCCTTTGGCCGGAAGGGGGCTGTGCGAGGCTCCTGCTGCTCCTGACCACCACCGCTGTAGTCCCTGAGGCCTCGTCTAACATGGAAGTCTGCCTTTTCCCCCTCCCCACTACCCCACCTCCCCACTGCTCTCGGTGCACACAGCTCCGTCAATGCACCTCAGCCCTGACCAGTGCTCACCACCCCACCAGATTCATGCATCCTGTTGTATCTCATCCTGCACCCCACACTTTTCTTGCACAGGCAGCGAAATGAAATGCAATATGTATCACATTTGCGAGAGATTAAGCTAATGGCAATGTAATTGACAATGCCATTTATTTATATGTTTTCAAAACCAACACAAATAAAAATGTTGTCATTTACAATGCCAATAGCTCAAACTTTTCCAAAGGCGAAACCATTGCATTGTAAATGCTTGTTTTTTAGCATCAACTATGGCAGCACAAGTTCTATTGCAAAATTGAAACGGGAATCTCTGGACCCTGCAGTCTCTTAGATTAGAGACGGCTCTTTGCTAATTGTTTCTCAATCAATAGGTGCGTTTCCTCAAGGCAACTTCAAGTGACTGAATTCATTTAGAATTTACAAATTGAACCACCCCAGGAGTTTATGGGTTGTGTTTCATATTTTAGATTAATGGAATATTCTTTTGCATCACTTACCAACAAAAGCAGCAACATTTACCAATACTACGACAATAAACCTGTTTTTAAGCCTCTTCCACTCCATCTGACGCCTCAAACACTGGTTAAGCCTCTCCAAAACCTGGATATCGATCACCTAAGTGAAGGTCAACCTAACCAGGGCAAAATTCCTACTATTCACTAAGATCAATATTTGAGACATAAACTGGACTTCGTCAAATCCCAAATTTCACCCAATGTCAAGTGACTGATACACCATGAACAGTGACCTCACCCGATAGAACACATCTCCAAAACAATCAAGACAGATTCATACCTGCTCTTTCTACTAAAGTGAAACCTTTGCTCCGAAAAGGGACTTCAGAACTGCCATTCAAGCGGTTGTACTTTTGCACTTTAATGGTGCCAAAATACTGCCCCACAACGTCCCACCTTAAGAGCATCCTACCTACTGCAGCATGCTTCATATCAAGTGCCGGGAGATATCGGCCATGTCACTCACACCCTGACGAAATGCCACTAGCTTCTCTTGACAACCTACACCATCTTCAAACCAGGTGAATCTACAATGCTGCTTCGAGGGATCACACCCAACATGGCTGCTTACCTCACCTCCTCTAGGCAGTGACTTTCATACTGGAGACCAGTGTGAAAGAAAACATTTGATCAGAAATAAAGCGGTCTTCATGGAGTTTAGTTGCATTACTTGGCTGACTGCAATTGTACATTTCGAGCTCTCCTGCTTTAAGGACCTCTCATTCCCAGTAGGATGCTCTACATCCACATTTTTACCCACTTGCCACTGAATTCCCACTTCATCTTCTCGATTTGTTAAATTAAAAAGACAAATTAAGAATTGCAGTTTTTGTAAAATCAAACAAAATCATGCTTCAACAGTCAATACTTTTACATCTTAGAATTATGAACTTTTGTGATTTTTTTTATTTTTTTTATCTCCTATTTGCCACAAAGTGCACTCACTGACAATGTCCCCAACCTACTTTGCTATATTTAGCTTTATTACATTTATTTACTACTATGGGACACAAAATGTACTAATTTAGAGCATAACAAGGGAGATGCATTTTAGGCCAGTGGTTCCCAAACTTTAAGAACACATTTTCAACACCCCTCTACCGTTAATGGACGCGAGGCATGCGATTTTTGAATGCAACTAAAGCATGGTGTGGTAGAGCACTGCCATTTACTGATCACACATTTTCCACTAAAATGGATACTAAATATGCCCAGTTTTACTGATAAAATTATATTTCACACAAATAATGTGTGGAAATTTGATTTCTGTGAATATTTATAACTTGTGCATTACCAAGTAAGTGTCTTAGTTTGTTTTGATCCTATAAAAATCTGTTTCCAGCACACTTCAGAACGCCATAAAAAGCGCTTAATTTTTGCTTTCCTAACTGCTAGGTGCATACATTTCATATACAGGTTTTTATATTGTGTTGTGTATTGCGAAAAACAACACCCTATATTTTCACATAATTCACTTTAAAAACTCCTCTCACTTTGCAGTCAGACATCTGACCGGTCTCTGGATCACCAACAAACGTAAAGTTAAACACAGAATGCAAAGCATCTTTAATGCTCTGACTTTCGTGTCCCACCAAAATTAACTCGTGGCCCACAATTTGGTAAACACTACATTAGGCCCTTTCAAATTCACACTTTTGGTTATTAAATACAAGATCACAGAGCGAGCCCAGGGGGAAATCTAGAGGTTATGTACGCAGCAGGCCTGTGTTTCTGAATGCCAAGACGAGTAGGTCAGAGTTAACAACGTGTGCAGTTTTCCTAGAATACTGTGTGATTTGGGGCTAGCTTCAGAAGCCTTCTGGTCCATTTACTAAAAGTTTACCTTCTATTAAAATAATGTCTTGGCCAGACTGCGGTTTTAACCAGAGATTAGCAAGTCAGTACTTTCTGGGGCTCATTCTGGTCCAGGTTATGTTTTTGGTAGTGGATAAAGCCGAACTAATGACTTGGGTGATCAATGTTTGAGTAAATATATGGTGTACTAATGTCTGATTACGTAATATTTAGGAACATTGCTGTTTTAACATGCTAGGTAAAGTAAACATAATTTCAGGTGATTAAAATGAAGGATTTATTTTTGCCAAGGAGGTTCCACTTTCCATTGAATTTTACGGATAGCCCCTTTCTGCTGTGTGTTTAATAACGTCTTTATAATTTTAGTACACATGAAAAGCGTAACCGACGCCCAGTCTGCGCTGATCTTAAACGCAAGACGAGCTCGCACGCCGCAGGGTCAGCCATTCACAGCCAGAGAGGCTCACGCTCCAAGAAGATGCGCGGGGCTAAGGGATCCCATCTGCTCCCGTCAATGTATTCAGCGGAGCACGACCAACAGAGATCAGCCAATGCAGACAAATTGCTACGCCGTCGCGGGTTGGAGAACAGGAAAGGCAACGTACAGATTTGCGTGTCCAGCAACTTACTTTCCAGTAATGTAGGTGGGAACAAGAACCAGCACTGGAGCGGCAGCAATCTTGGAGTAGCACAGCATAATTACTCAAATAGCAATTTGGAAGTAGCAAACAAAAAATGCTTTAAGAAGTGGTTTTCGGAGATTAGATTTCATTAAAACAGGAAGACACTGAATATCATAAAGGAAGAAATTAAAACCATGATATACAATTTTGTATATTCCCCCTGCACCCATGCAAGTTTCATCAGAAGAAGCAGTTTGAGGTCAATGTCGACAGTTAACTGAGGGAATGGTTACAGATAAGAGTAAATAGGCGTTTGTGGAAGAAATCGCAAGATAGCTTCCAAGGCTGTTACAACTGTTTTTATATTAAAGCCCTCTAAAAAGATTAACTTGTTAGAAAAAAAAGCAAACAGGGGAAGAGGACAATGTATATTGGTCTCTGTATGACTCAGGCAAGTTTGCGTTGGTGAAAAACAAAACCAGCATTGGTAATGCATCAGTTTCGCCTATGTAATGAATAAAGTGCTGTTTTCATTAATCATCGTCTGAAAGAAGGAAAGAGCTCCCTGACCAATAACAGTGGAGCAGATGTGGCGCAGCGGCCAAAGCTGCTGGCTCGAGAACTTGGGATCCCGGTCCGAGTCTGGGCACCGCCCAACATCCTCTGATTCTATGCAAATCACTTAATCTCTCTGGTGATAAATTGTCCTAAATACGAGGCTATAGTAAAAGGCAAAACGTTATGAAACTATAGTTCCATCAAAGCAGATGTTAACAGTATTTCGGCAGCAGGAAACTGATAAGAGAAGCAGACACCGAACAAGCTTTGTTAAATGCAGGTAAATATGCTACAGCCAACAGAAATGAAGGAAAGGTAAGTGGCACGCACAGATAACAATGAGAAGCCAGGAAAGAGAGGAGGCAGGATTCAAATCCCTTTTAAGTTTATATTAAATAGATTTCTCAAGCATAGCACAAGCGCTGTACAGGAGAAACCAACAAAAAATAAAGCTAATTATACAGAGTTTTTGAAAGCAAAAACATTAAGTCTGCAAAATGGGAATGAGATGATGCACATTCACTTTGGCACTTGCAAATAGGCTACTGGGGCATTTACCATTCATGCCAGACACCAGCATATACAGTCCAGTGGTGGTATATCTAGGAACGGCAGAGCCATGACTGGAATTGTGTAGGAGAGCTATCGTATTAGGAAAAAAAAAACTTTTCACAAACAACTCTAGTGCCTAGAGAGTATCCTTAAGAAAAGTAATCTGCAGAAAGAAGAATTCATCACAAAGCACTGCAGTTATGTTTCAAACATACAGGGAAATGTCTGGAATTACTTCGTTTGGCCAAAATTCAAATGTTCTGTGGAATCCTTAAGCTGACTGAAGTTCATACAAGATTTCTTTTTCGCGCCGTTGCTGAATTCCCTGCACACATGGATGTCCAGCGTGGGATCAGTGTGTTTATTTTCGAGAGCTCACATTTAGAGCAATTTCGAGCACGCTGTGGTGGAGGCTGTAATGGTAACCCTCACAGAAGACCACATTATCCAGCACTGTAGCGTAGGCAGTGTACAATGACCTCAGCAGCATATACATGCTTGTCCTTGCCCCCCACTCGCAGCGACATTCACTTACGCACCAATGAAGGTACCGAGAACAAACACTGCTACGAACATGCAGCGAGCTGGGCGGGCAGAACCACTAATGCACACTCACGTGAGCTGCAACCCCACCGGACACACTTCTATACAACCTCCTTTAAACTGTAAGGAATTAAGACAAAAACATTGCTACCCGTGTTCGCCTAAAGTTAGAGACTGACGGAAATAGACACAGCCACTTACAAAAAGCATTTTCAAACCTCCATTCTTTTGCACATACGCAGACTACTGTTCACACGGCTTTACATGTCATTTTAAAATGGTTTTTTTCTTTGCTCACACCTATGTTAAGCGAAAGTTTCTTAGTGTTTATAGTTCCCAATTTTAACAATGCTCTTTAATAAAAAAAACATGCGAGTACAAAATCCCTTTAGGGTAATAAAATAAATATGAGCGCACACTCTCGCAGTGGGCGTGTCTGCCAGTGATGGTGTACAGAGTGGTTTGTGCTTTCTATAATCTGTGCTGCTCTCAACTGGGAGAGCCACAGTTTAAGAGGCAGCGAGGTTAAACGATTATTCCATAGTTAGCCAAACGGCAGGAGAAACATTGCAAGCAAGCATTTTTAAGACACCTCAGATGGAGATAAGCCGATTACACGTGGCTGTTTGTTTTGATGGTAAGTCAGCGCGTCAAGCACCCATTTCATGTTGGCTCCTGTCTGATCAGCGCGGAGCCGGAGTTAATGTAATAATCCGAGCTGTAGGAGGGCTGACACCATGCCCCAAAGGGTCCCTGCATGAAGACGCAGAAGTGACGGCAATGCCGGACCAGATTCGGGGGCGTTCCCGGCTTTCGGCTGACGTCGCGTGACGTCGGCAAAAGCCAAAGAATCTCGGGAACGCCCCCGAATCTGGTCCGGCATTGACGGACAGGCCCCTCGTCCAATGGCTAGGCTCCATTTATGGAGCCAGCCAATGAATGACGAGGGCCGACCCAAAGCCACACTACAGTTCTCATCAGGTTTTCGCCTGCGCGAAAAAGATGCGCAGAGCGCATCTTTTCGCCAGGCAAAACCTAAAAAGGACTTCCATACTGACACACTGATGCAAGACGCGGAGGTTCCTGCATGCAGACACTTCAGCTCTCAGTGGTCTAACATCCCTCACGGGGTGTCCATCTCGAGACCAAGATGGGTCCCACAGTCTCTCATTTCAGGTATATGAGTTGGTTGTATCTTAGGAAGATTCTTGGCTCTAGACCTACATACATGCTAGGTACACTTGGGTACATCTAGTTAGGGTCCCATTGTAGGAGTACGCATTCTTACTGTCATGTATTTTCATACTATGGTGGGAATCTACCATCCTTTTACCGTGTTGGAGCTTGTAATCATTTATATCTGTTTCGGTCTTATAGTTGTTTCAGCACACCAATTTTACACTAGAATGACGCTGGTTCAATAAATACTTATTCAAAACGCCCCTCTCTGTTTCCCTCCAACAAAAAGTGAGCACGAGTGAAAAGTACTGTATCCACGATCCCTGATGAGACAGGGTGGTCATGTTCGATAGTTGCCAAGAACTATTCTCTCCTTGGTAAGAGGAGTTTACAGTGGCACTGTGAGCTAGCTGGTATACAGGAAAACATACCCGGTGGGGGTGTCTGGAATCAGTCTGGACACCAATTCCTCAGTCTATGTTGTCTTAACGCGCAGATCCTATATAGGTGTGCAGGCACTACACAACACTGCAGTTATCTCCTATGGAGGCAGGGTAAGAGGAAACTCAAAATCTCTTTCATTTTGTGCGATAAAATTCCCTCAGAACTTCCTGCAAAACCTCAGTGGTTGGGTGAGCCTATTGTATAGGACAAGAACAGACCAATACAACAGCTACATCAAGACCACATCAAATTCTCATAATCAATTTTGGCCCATTTTTGTCCTTTACAAGACCCACTCGCATATGGATATAATTTTTAGGTCAAGCCTGGGCAGCACATGCTCTGCGAGGCATGCTGTATTCAAGTATAGACTTGAAGCTCCGCCCAGTCTCCGCACATATTTTTCATTGGCTTGTGTCACTGTCCTCTGGAAATTGTTGCTTTTTATTGGTCAATAGGCTTAGTAGTCCCTCCTTAGTATCACCTGGTCTAATTTTGTAACCTCCCATCAGGACACCCCCTGTTACATGTGTTGTTACTCGGGAGGCTTTAATTACAGCCCGAGCACTATTTGGTTAAATGTTTTTCACCCAGTGCTTTAGTTTCATTCATAGTACGGCAAACCACACTGATGTAGTGGTGGCTATGCCTTTAGTCTGTTGTTTGTGCCTGAACTCCGCTGCATGCTTTATAAAAATATTTTTTTCACTTTTTTGTTTACAAGTCTCCCCATACAGCGTTTTCACTTGAAAGTCAGCCACACCCCTTTCTTTAGACGAGCCACGTCTAAAGAAAGGTGCACAGCCAATATTTAAGTGAAAACGCAGCATGGGGCACTTAAAAAAAAAAAAAAGCATTTGCAATGAAATAGGTCTCGAATTCACGGAAGTTTGAGCTATTGGCATTGTAAAGGACAATACCTCTTATATTAGGTATTAAAAACCAAAACCTAAATAAATGGCATTGTTATTTACAAAGTAATAGCTCAAACTCGCCTAAATGCAAGACATATTGCATTGTAAATACTTGTTTTTATATGTAGTTGTTCAAGTTACCATAATTTATTTTGCCACTAGGATGCACTGTTGGGAAACATTTGAACTGGTTACGCAGCCATGTACTCTGCAGGCTGCACCCATAGAACTATGATGATTTTATCATGAAAGTGTGCCCTTCCTAGCGCTTACTACCCTGGACAAAGCGCTGGAGAGCTGAATATTTACAGAGGAAGGCCCCTTTTCCGGGCCCCTCCTGTTCTGGGACTGCACTTCATCATAAACAGTTGTCTCGTCCATAGAGGGGGCGTGGGGGCTCAAAACGAGTGGCGAGTCCCAGGAGTGGGGAGGGTCAGGGGAAAGGCGGCCTATGGATGACAGACAGCCGAAAGGGCGCAGAGGACGGGTAGGGAGGATATGTTGGCAATGAAGAGAGGCAGCGCAGTTAAAGGGACGAGAATGCTGAGTTAACACAGACAGGATGAAAGGAGTGAAAAGAGACAGATGAGGGTGAGAGGTGAGGGAGACGGGAGGGGATAAAAGGGAAGAAGCTGAGAGGGAGGCGTTGATGCGGCGGGAAAGGACTCTGGGCCATGCCGTTGTGATGACTAGGTTGATAAGGATGCGAGGGAACAGAGGGCTGGGAGAGAGGGGGTGGCATTAGAGCGTCGCGGCTCGTCCTGATTGGACGCCGGCTGCTTGTCATCAGACAGAGCGAAGTATTTGCTGAAGTCCCGGCTCCGAGCCCCATCTTCTACATAGAGCTTGATAGCACAACATGCCAGCACAGTCATCCGGAGGCAGGTGCATGCCCTCACTGCCCTAGGAGTGCACGCCGCAGAAAGAGAGGGTCGCCGCCGCTGCCCGGCTGCCAGCTCCGGGGCACAGTCAAGAACGGTGGGGTACAGGAAAGGCGAATCTGGGGGACAGAAAGGCCGCAGCACATAGCGAAGCATTAGAGGGGGATGGGAGAAGGCTCAGACAGGAAGGGGTCCAGGAGCGAGGATGCCTGCTGCATAAGGCACAGAGTCACGGAGAGGATAAGCTGGGGCAAGGAGCCTGCAGCTGTACCTGCCAGAGGAAGAGAGAGCCTGCAGAGGGTGCAAGGGCTCTAAATGCCCCAGCAGCCGTCTCTGCAAACGGGAGACCCGGGGCAGCTCTGCAGCTGTCCCTGCAGACGGTGGAGAGTCCCTGGAGATCGGCGTAGGGCTGGCGTTTCAACACAGCGCGCTTTCACTTTCCTCCCCCGTCCTCCAACACTGAAACTAACTAGGAGGACAGGGGAAGGGAGGGAGGGAAAGTACAAGCGTGCCATGCGCGCGCTGTGTTGAAACACTAGCCCTATGCGGAGACAGGAAATGTGCAAGCATACAGAGTGCACATCTCCTGTCCGTACGCGTGCACATTTCCTGTCCCCCTTCGGCAGAGAAACCGACGATAATTGGTCTCGCTAAGGCGAGCAGCGCATGCGCTGCTTCGCAAGGCGACACCTAAAAAGCATTTATTTGTCAACTTGACAAACATGCTTTTTAGGGTAAAAATGCCCCATAACGCGCTTTCACTTTAATGGCGGCTGCGCCTTTCTTTAGACACGGCTCATCCAAAGAAAGGAGCGTGGCAGACATTAACGTGAAAGCGCGGCATGGTGCGCTTTTCCAAATATTGCATTTACAATGCAATAGGCCTTGCATTTGCGAGAGTTACCTTCTTGCCAGGAGCCAGTCAGGATCTGTAAGTTTTTCCGGCAATTATTCCTGCAAGTCAATAGGCGGCACCATGAGACTTCCAAAGTAACAGCACTGAATATATTGGAGTCACCCATGCAAACAGATGACAGTTGCCATCAAAGCATACAGGGCTTTTAAACAGTGTGTCAGTACCCCCTCAATAACCATGACGGTGCACACAATCTAACTCGGAGCCTCATTAAACGTAGAAGGCATCTCCACCGAAAGGGGTACTGCTACGGTGTCTGCAGTAAGGGTATCCACCAGAAAAGGATAGCAACTTATTCTTCTGATGGATACTTCAAACCACAGATTTGTCACCTTCAAAATAAAGACCAATAGATTAGAAAAGGTGGACAGTTTGAGGCATAAACTTCACAGCAGGAAATTCTGAAGGACCAACCAAGCAAAATAGCGCACTCTGCTAACCTGCAAATTAGGGCAGTAATGTCTGAAGGAGGTATGGATGGACATCTGTGAAGCGGTATGGCGTAAGTTCAACATGGAACCCCCGAAGCCACGGCTGTAGTGGCAACCTTATCTCATGTGAAATTAGCTTAAGGCTCTCAGAAGGCTCCTACTTGGCCAAGACAGCACATTTTCTAGTAGAGAGCAATTTGCCTAGATAGGGTCAGATTCTGGACTGTTTTTCCTTTCTTTAAACCAGTGAACCCCACAAAGAGTTGCCAGTCACTGCTCTTTTGTTCGTGCTAAATAATAAAAATAAATTGAGGGCCCTCCTAATGTGCCACCAATGACATCTATCCTCTTCAGGGGAATGTAGCATAGAGAAGAAAGCTGGAAGTAAGAAAGATTTCTCTATACGGAAGAACGTCAAAACCTACCATAGAGAGGATGAACGGGTCTAAATCACCGGCTTGCACTGAAAACAGGATAAGTACAAGGTGGGTGTACAGACAGCATCTGCAGCTCATGAATATGCCACATCGAAGTTATCAGAAGGCGGAAGATTGTTTTAAGGGTCAAAGTCTCAATAAACACCTTTGTACAGGCTTAAAAGATGTGCGCATATAGAAGGCATGAACCAAGTTAAAGTCCAATTTCAGTATTAAAAAAAAGGCACAGTGAAAGATATGTAAGCCTTTTAAAAAAAATACATCACAACTGGTGACAAACAGGGAGTGCTCATCATAGAAATGCCCACAAGCACAGTGACTGACCAATAACATTTAACAGTTCCCACAGCAAAACCATGCTGGTCCAAAGACAGGACAGAAAGCAGGTCAGACCGCATCGTCTGCAAAAGAAAGATAGACCCAATGGTTCTCACACCAAGTCACAAACTTTGCCCTACACAAAAGAAAAGTAAATCAACTTTGTGAAGGGGTCCCAAGATCACATTATGAACCATTCTGGGTAGTTTAAAGCAACTCAATTGGTTTCCTCCAATCTTCAGGCATGGAAATGTAGATTTTGATTAAAAACACTGCATTGTTGCGAGGGCGGCATAATCTTCCACAAGGTAGACAGAGCAGGCAGCAAATGCTCAGACTCAGTAACTCAGAATTCCCAACACACCTCCATGCCCCGTCCAGGGCTATCAGAATGATCTGAGCTAGGCCTTTCCAGACCTTCAGAACACTGGGGAGCAGTACATGGGGAGGGGGGTTAGGGGAATGCACAAGGAGACCAGAGTCTCACAAAGTAGCATGTATTTCCCAGTGAGCCTTGAGCTGGAAAACCTAGTGTGCAAAAAACTCAAAAGTGCACACTCAGCGATAGCAAAGTGATATTCCCAAAGCATGCCCCAATGGGTGGAGATGTGTTGAACTACCTCCAGATGCAGAGGCCACTTGTGGATGGCTAGATGGTATCTGCTGAGCTTCTGAGAACTTACCAGATAGCCATCAGCAAGATCTCCTGAAGATTCATCCAGTGCCAGAGTCACAATCTTTCCTAGCACAGCACCCAAAACCCCACATTGCTCTACTTGTTGTGGTACTACATGCTGGACATGATGTCTGGCTGAACGCCCACAGGACTGCCTTTAATGGAAGGCGAAAAGACCTTGCGAGCTAACTAAATGACACTGTGAAAGAGAAAGTTGATCTATCCAGAGCCAATGCATCCGTCACCACCATGAGCTCTGGGTGGGTAAGGAAGACTGGCCTGCCACAAGTCAGGCTGCCCTCCGCCATCCACCATTAAATGTCCTGAATCACCTTGTTTGACTCACCAATGTTGTCCAAGATGTACCCCCAATGCTGAACCCACTGAAGGGAATGGTTCCACTGGAAAGCCTTCTCATGCCAACAGGAAACATTCACTAGGATCCATAAGGCCAGGTGACTAGAAGACCTCCAAACCAGAACACATAACAGAGCCCAAAACATTGGGAAAAGCTTCTGGATCCAGAGTGGCACCAAGTGAGGAATCAGCTGCTAGACGTATTTCTGAAAATCTATAGCTATCCAAACCCAAGGTCTAAAGCAAACTCAATTCCAAGCATCTTTTATTTACCTCTTTTCACAGTCATTCCTCTTATCTACTGAATTCCTGCATACATTTGGCTTCTTATTGCAAGTTATCACTTTGAATAAAAGTAATTGCATTATCTGGCATTATTGCTAAGACAAAGCTCAGATATAAGAATGTCAAGAACGGTACACTTGGATTTCTGGCTACATTAAAAAAAATGTGTAGCTTTCTTCATACAAAAATCGTTTATCAGACTTTACATTGTTAGTTGATGCATGGTTGGTACAAAATGAAAACGTAGTGTTAGACATGCATTGGGATATCAAATTACACAACCTTTGGATATTTGCGACTGCAAGAGAATGGCAATCATAACAGTGTATTTCTTCTCATAAATTGGCCATCAGTACATACGTTAAATATGGAAATCTTTTCAGCTATTTCCTCTACCTACATTCAGTAATTTTTATTCGATGACCACTTTGGGAAAACTGTTATTTACCATCAATTTATAGGACTCGCACTGCTGTCTTTAACAAAATAAATTATTCCAAGTGCAAAGTTGTAGCGTGCAAGGCTGGGGCTTCGCTTCCTTTTGCAATTCCATGAAGAAACACAGGATTTGTGTAAATATATAAAGAAAAACTTGAATGAACTTTATTGGAACTTATTGGATTATTGTTTGGAATACCTACTTGGTAATACTGAAGCGGTGCGCAGGGGGACACCCCTCAATGAGGGTTGCTTATTGAAAACTGTTATTTACACAAATCCTATCTTGCTGAATTCATAAATGGACAATTTTCAGACATTTATAGCTTTGACTTTGCCCAGAGGTTTGTACCCACTTCCCCCAAAAACATCAAGTTGGAATCTCAAAGAGGAAACCTCAACCCCACCACTTACAGAATTGCAAATACAGTGGTGATTTAATTTTTTTATTTCTTCTGGTTCTGAAATCCCACAAGAGGTTGATGCCATCATGAACCTTTTAATCGATGCTATAAAAATAAAAAATGTTGTTGCAAAATACTCCCCCCTCCATTTTTTGAAAAACAAAACCGCAAATGTCATTTTTTGCAGGCCCTTGAAGGCTTTTCTGTCTAGGCCCCTCTATGTCAAGCTAAACCCACAGGTATCTTTACAATACCCAGCATGAGCAGGACAAAGGTCATCTGGATATTTTTTGCGGGGGGAATTTATCAAGAATTATGAGCAACAACCTGTGGGGTAGGGGAGACATTGTTAGCAAACCACCTTCTTCCACCTACAAATGAACTGTGAACCAGAGACTGGAGTATCAAAACTCTTCATGTGCTTCTCATTCATGCTACACATGGACATGCTCACAGAGAATTTAAGGGTTCCGGTCATCAAGAATACAGATTTATGAGGGAAGGCCAACCAGCATCCTCCCATACTAGGTGCAGGTAAAAATGCCCATACCCTCTCCATCGCTCACATGGTCTCATGGTGTAGACGTGAGTGAACCATGATAAATATACATCATTTTGTAAACACCCCCTTCCCAGCAGAATCGTGGAGACAAAACATCTAAACCACTTAGCAGGGGACACAGGATAACAGAATCGCAATCAGGAAAAAATAATTGATACGTTTCAAAATGATTAAATTGGGTATAAACAGTGACAGTCTGAGGATTTTGACCATACGGAGGTATGCAAGTAAGTAAGTACATTTCCCACTATTGCATAACATAGAGGGCCCTCCCTTAAAGAGTGTTTTAAGAAAGTAAAGGATAATTAGATATGCCAGGTGCACTGTGCCTCACCTGAAGGAAAGTACCACTATGCAGGTTCCATTCCTCAACAGGTGGTGAATAATAAGCAACTTGGACAGGAAATGTAGTAGAATAAGCTTCATGTGGGTCCCAAGCACCCTCCCTTTTGATGGCGAGTTCGCTATGGCATCTTCGGTAACAGTCATATAAGGCGCTGCTATACTGGTCCATAACTGAATATTTATCTTTCCATGCAGGGATGGTGACCTCCAAGACAATACTATGGGAAGTCCTGACACCAACACTTCAGAGAGTTATTAGCTTTTGCGCAAGCAAACGCAGGAACCACACATTGATGGAACTTGATGTGCAAATGCATACACTTGAAGAATGTAGCCGTGAGAGGGGTAGGGGTGGTCGTGGTGGTGGTGGTGGCGCGGCGGCACCTGTGCCAGATTCAACAGCAATATCAACAACTACTCCTAGATGATGCCAAACGAGCATGGCCGGCTTCACAGAGCCTCATATCAATGGGGCAACAAATTAGGTAGAATACTACATTGGCTATACCAGACTGCCCAAGCTGTCTCCCCAGTGCCAATGATACAGGACCTCAAAATCTCTAAAAGAGGTCTACAGCCCTTGCGGAGTTGCAGCCCGGAAGGGCCCCAGTGCCCAATGGCTTCCTCAGCAAGTTTCAAACATTTCATTCATACATCGCTTGAGGAGTCACGGCTTCCACTGAATTGGAGGAAAGATGAAAAAGTTGTGTTCCTTAAACCGGGCCATCTACAAGAAACTCAGTCATACCGTCCAATCTCTCTTATCAATATTGAGGTAAAGCTTTTCGCTAAGACTTTGGCCAATAGACTAATGAAATATATTCCTGAACTGGTCCATCCTGATCAGGCTAGCTTTATGCCCCATGCCACAATATCAAACAGGCTTATAATGCCTTGGCGAATCGACTGGGGCGGTATGCTGCTGTACTGTTGGCCAACATTGACAAATCGTTTGAATCAGATAGTTGGGAATACGGCTTTGCTCTTCTGCAGCATATTAATCTAGGGCCACGGTTCATTTCATATTTCTGATTACTGTACACCGACCAGACTGCCTTGGTCCGGGGAGATGGTGCACTCTCTGCTCCTTTTTTCTGATCCGCTGGGGTACTAGACAGGATTGCCCATTGTCCCCCAGTTTGCCCTGGAGCCTCTGGTGGCTTGGGTTAGGCTATACACTCAGGTGCGAGAATTTGAACAGTCTGCAGGGCTGTCGGATAGGATAGCCCTTCATGCGGATGATTTACTCTTCTTTGTGAACCCTACGTCATCAGATTTGATAAATTATGCAGGTTTTTTGTGAGACCGTCTGACTATATATGAATGCTGTAAAGTCAGAAATTTCGGATAAGCAAGACCACTGGAGACATGGAATGAGCATTGGGATTGACACTAGCTGTTCGTGGGTTTAGATCTCTCAGGATGTTTGTTTCTCCGGACCCAACGGTTTTGTGGACCCAAACTATGGTCCGGTTATTAGTCCGTCATGTGCTGAATCATAGGCTGCCAAATCTGAATCCCTAACTGTTTTTCTTCAATGACTGAAGACGATAAAGATTGACTAATAACCTTATCTGTGTGGTGTTGCTTTGCTTATTCTTTTTTTTCTAGCATTCTTATTTTCTTGTTTTATTTTTTCCTACAGTATGATGAATATGTTATCTATGCAAGTTGTGAAATTTTTTTTGTGTTAATGCTCTGAACTGTATAATAAATACTTTAAAAAATATATATATATGGTCCACTGCTATCGCGTGTTAAGGAAGAAGTTAAGGCCAGTCTCCATTACTACTGTCCCTACTAGGCAGGTCGGCAGTCTTCAGTATGGTTTCTCTGCCTAGTTTGATATACCAACTCCAGAACTACCCCTACACTATCACTCCCTCATGGTGCCAACAGGTCAATGCAGTTCTCCGATTCTGCTTATTGTCAGGCCCGGACTGGCCATAGCGGGCACCGGGCAATCCCTCAGTGCGCCGCACGGGTGGGGGCCGGTTTTGGGCCCCTGGGGGCCGTTTTTGTTAAAGGGCATTTTTTGCAGCATAGTTGCAAAATCGGCCGAAAACCGGCCCCGGCAAAGGCCAAGGAGTGGCAATACCTTCCTGCTCTGTCTGATCTATCTGAAATAGGTATCTGCTGCTAGGTAGAAGAGGTAACTTCCTCAATGCGGTGTGGAGCTGTGCAACATTGACACACTTTTAGCGAGGGATAAAGTCCTGTCATGGTGATATTCTCACTAGGGGTGTTCCTTTAGACCCAAAATTGTTCTTTCATAGCACAGAGGGGATAGGCGGAAACCGCTACAAATGGCATTTGTTATTTTTGCAGATTACACTGGCAAAGAGGGAAAGTGCCAGGCACTGGAAAGCGGTCATGTCACCATGAGTGGGGGACATGAAAGAGAGGGATGGACCACTGTATGGGGCAGGAGGTAGCGGTGTTCCAGGCTAGGGGATGCCCACAAAAACACTGGAAGATATGGCAGCAATGGGTAGTTTATAGGGGTATAGTACTGGCCCCTCTCTGCACCATGGGATCGCAACTAGATTCCAAAATAAGACACTGTGGTCACACCACACGGGGGACAGTGATGGGGTTTAGGGCTACATCTGAATGGGGTATTGCTAATGATTTGTGGTGTGTGTGGTGGCTAGGGATATACTGTGCATTTTCCGGTGTTCTTGATATTCATGGAATTTTCCACTGCAAACTCCTGTATATGTATGTGGGCCCTGATAGATGGCTAACACCCAATAACATTTGTTATGAAGAAAAAAAACTTGTAGTACAGATCATGCAGCTTTTTAACACTAGGAACACAGGTGTTACATGTTGTACCACTGGGTAGTATTATACAAGGTACATTTTAGACTGTTCAGGTTGTTTACTAAAGTTATAGGACAAGTTACTTACCTTTTGTAACGCCTTATCTGGTAGAGAGGCTTTAAGTCAGCCTGGATTCCGGAAATTTGTCTTGAGCAGCAACCCTGCGCACCAGTAGATAGAGTCATTCGGTTCGGTGGGGCATGATCCATGTCAGAAGTGATGTGAACGGTACCTATATCAGCGCCACACCAGCGCACTGGCATTCGTTTTTTTTTTTACTTTCCACACTAGACAAGCGGAGCCACAAAGTACACAGACCAATGGTGTGGAATGCTAGGGCCCTGAAAGGGGAAAGCCCTGTCCCTAGAAATCCTTTCACATAGTGGGGAGGATGGGTGGGTCGGTAAGGAATCTGCATCTAGATAAAGTCTGTACCAGATAAGATGCTACCGAAAGGAAGTAACTTTTTCCTCTGACAGAAACTTCTATTTTTTTTTAGAACAGATATCAAAGCAATACATCCCCGGAGGAGGGTCTGCGAACAAATTTCAGATGAGGAATTGCTTCAGAACCGAACAGGAGGAATGACCATCCCTATGGATCCGACTTTCCAGGCAATACTGCTTAGTAAACGTGTGCAGGAAAGCCCATGTTAACGCCTAGAAGATGTCCAGGACTGGTGTGCTTAACACAGTGGTTGCAGCTTCACCTCTGGTGGAATGAGCATTAAAAATTATTATTATTTTTTTTTTTCCTTTTTAAAGGAGTTGCTTATAGTCAATGCGTGGAAGATTTTGATACAGAGCACAATCCATCATGAAATGGTCAGCTTCTGTACGGCCTGTCCTTTCTTCCCTCCAACATAACACTTGAAGAGTTGCTTGTCCACACGGAACTCTCGTGTACGATCAAGGTAGAAAGACAACGCAATTTATGGGTGGAGTCGCTCTTCTTCCTTGGAAGGATGAGGTGAAGCATAAAAGGTAGGCAGAGTGATGGATTAGCTTATGTTAAATGGAGTGACCACTTTGAGGAGACCGGAAGCTCTTGTACAAAGCACAAGTTTGTCTGGGTAGATGTTAAGATAATCAGGCTTGGATGACAAAGCCTGAAGCACATTGACCCACCGGGCACATGTTATTGCCCAAATGAAGCCTGTCTGGATAAGGAGCCTGAGGGGACAGTTGTGCCAAGAGCTGAAAGGGAGCGCACATAAGGAAAGAGATGACAAGATTTAGGTGCCAGTGAGGCATAACAAAGAAAGAAGTTGAAACCAAATGTTATAAATGTTTCAGAAACCTATCTGCAATAGGAGACTGAAGAGGGCTGATCAGGCAACTGCAGAAAAGCAGAAATGGCAGTAAGATAGTCCTTCTGAGTTCCCATAGCAGAGCGCAGCTGTGCAGGGGAACAGATGAAAAGGAAGCCTGAGAAAGTGGGGCTGGAAGGGTCTCTTTCTGTACACCATTCCACACATTTTATGCAACAGCAGGCCTAAACTATCTTAGTGGAGGGACGCCTGGGTGCCACGACAAAGTTATAGAGTTTGGGAGGATGTCAAAAGTTACAGTTTAGTCTCCACTCACGAAGGCAGAGCGTTGACCGATTCAGGGTGAGAATCCTGCCCTGCTGCTGCAACAGAAGATCCTCCTGGAGGGCGCAGCCTGATCGGATGATCGATGGCCATGGTCAGCAGCAGGGGATACCAGACTCTCTGTGTGCAAGTCGGAGCCACAAAGATGACATGGACCTGGTGGTTCCTGATCTTCTTGAGAACTCTGGGCAGGAGTGGTATGGGCAGAAAGGCGTACAGCATACCTGAGCCGGCCTAGGCACTGGCTCAACCGCGGAGCCAGGCCTCGGGTGACACTCCCTCGTCTCATTTACCAACAAACTAGGTGAAGTCAATGCACGACATGACGACAATTTCTTTTTTGAACGACCCGATGGATTCTCAAACTCCACGACAGGTCCCTTCCTCTCGACTGAGATCTGGATCACTGCGGCGTCGCACGTCAAGCCATCAGGAACCGGAGGGATAGCTCCCTCAAGACCTTCGGATGCATGGCGTGGCAATGTGGAGCAGGCCTTCAGGGTCGTGGTTGTGCT
Organism: Lissotriton helveticus; assembly: GCF_964261635.1. Classification (NCBI taxonomy): domain Eukaryota; kingdom Metazoa; phylum Chordata; class Amphibia; order Caudata; family Salamandridae; genus Lissotriton; species Lissotriton helveticus. Next base: position 134,850,648 of record NC_136060.1, on the reverse strand, counting down.
GGAGGCACCGGTAGCATACAAGCTGCGGGTCAGTCACTGACAGGAACTGCGGTGTCTAAAGACGGCCTTCTTGGATAACATATCCTGCCAAACCAGGAGGAAAAAAAATTCAACACTGCGACATCAAACATCAAAAAAAGGTAGTCAAAAATTAATTAGGGGTAGCTCTCCCCAGATCTGCACTGACTGGGGCGGAAAGAAAATAACTGATGTCAGCGAGCTGGGGCGGCGCCTAAATAGACACCATGCACGTCACTTTCGGCGTGACACCACACTGAGCCAAACGCCACCACCTACTAGCACACAGGGGTACTGCTTAAGAACATTTCGAGATCCAGTTGGACACCTGGGGATAATTCCAAGTTAAGATTATGTGGCTAGAAAGTTTCTCTCAAATGTAGTTAATTCTTAATCACCTTTCTTTTTTTTTAAACGTTTTTTGTGACTTTTGTTTCAACATTCAACATTCTTCATGAGAAAGCAGATCCTGGCAAAGTGTTAGTTAACAATTTCAGCAGTAGTATAAAGTCTGCAATAGACATTGGTAGTGGGCAAGTTTACTCCTGTACCTGTGCAAATTCCACTTTGATAGACAGTCAACAGCCTGCTGATAAATGCTCCCACGATCCCAACATTTCTGCAGTAGGCAAATTACCAGACATTCTACTCTTACTCAACCAATAACTGTATGGTCCATCCAACAGCCTCAAATCTTTTCAAACCTTTTGGGATCCATGAGCCGACCACCATTCCTCTAGTGCTGGTGTGACACAACTGCCCATTTCTTGGTCATCATCCTCCTTGCTACTGCAAAGGCCTGGACTAATCAGTGATCTTGGAGATGTGGAGATGTGGAGATGTTAATCGCATTTCAAATCCTCCGGTTTATGGTGGGAGCCTTCATCTCACTATTGAAACAGACCATGTATTCAAGATCTTTTTTCACTTGCCCCCAAGCAAATCTTGATCAAGTGGCAACACCAGTGTATAGAATGTAGTTCACACCACCTCGAACATGCATTACACATCGTCCAGCCTATTTTGTGCATTAGCTCCCTGGCAGATCATACTTGAAGCAAACTTTAGTTAAATGCTAGCCTTAATTTATATTTCTCTGGAGAATGAAGAACCTTCCACCATTCATATTGTTCCTGGGTGCCAACATCCAGGGTCAACCTACTTTCTAGTTTGACCAAGTCTTCATCTATGTTATCATTGGGGCATATGTCTGTGACACTGCCCATTTGAACGTCTCCCTATCTAAATCTATCTTCTAGGGCAGTGATACTCAAAGTACGGCCCGGGGTCAGCTTGCAGCATCCTGACCTTTACATGTGGCCAGCTGCCTGCTCAACAGTAGCACTAGGCTGCTGTTTACTCGACTCTGCACTAACATTAAAAAAAAATCTAAATAAACGGTTAAGAATTTATGTAAAGGTTAATTGAAGTTATGTTCAAATGTTTCTAAAGCGCTTGAATACCCATAGGATTTCTTGGCGCTGTTTGAGTGGCAGTTAGGTGAGGGTAATAGGTGCTGAAAGTGATTATGCACCTAAGAATTGAAAAGCCAGGTTTTTATTAGCTTCCTAAATTCCAACAAAGTTGGGGCTGCTTTGATGTTTATAGGTAAGCTGTTCCACAGGGCAGGGGCTTCGGTGGTAAAACAACTGCCTCCCCATCTTTGTCTTTTGTATCTGGAGCAGGGCATTGTCATGGCATTTTTAGAGCGAAGTTCTCTATTAGGAATAACCATGAAAGATTTTTTTTTTAAATAGCAAGTGCCTTCATTGTGCAGGGCTCTGAAAGTAAGTTATAATGCCTTAAATTTAATGCGGTTTCCAACCTTCAGCCAATGCAATTCCTTGATGGCAAATGAAACTGGGTGAAATTTAGGCAAGTCGAAAACAAGCCTGGCTGCCGCATTCTGTACACTCTGAAGTTTCTTCAAATGTTTTTGAAGTTTGGCAAGAAGACCATTACAGTAATCCAAAGTTAAAGAAAGGAAGTAACTAGGGTGTCCTGCACTGCTAAACTTAAGAATCACCATAATTTTTCAAGACATCTTGAGGCAAACGTGCAAAAATATGATAGTCTTTTCAAAATTCAAAAAGTGTATTTCATGAACATGCAGAACGATATCACCTTAGTACATCAGATTATATCAGTGTGTGTAGAACTAACTTTGTACAAGTGATAATTTTTTAACATAAATTTTGTAACATTCACCATTGCGCCCAACACCTTCCCCGCCCGCACCCCGGACAGCAATGCCAATAGTAAACGAAGAGGAAAGTCAAGTCAAATGATGTGAACTCTTTGGGTGGCCTGGGTTTCTATTAAATATGAACAGTATAGTTTATGAAATCAAACACAGAACGTTTTGTAACATTGTGAAGTCATATGTGATAATGAAGAACAAGGAGGTAAAGTGAAATAAAACAATTGCCTGGGATCACATAATTTGCTTGAGTGGAGAAGCTGGGATTAATCCCAAGATTTTGGTTTCACATTGTGCAGTTCAGAATCTATATGTATATGCTTCGCTTGTCCTACACCTACCTTGCCACAAGCCCCCCCTTACCCACCCACCCCACACCTCCCCTTCCCCACTCCTCGACTGCCACCCTGCTGCCATTAATGCGGCCCTCAGTCACATCACAAAACAAACTTTGTGGCCCAATGTTTGTGACTAGCCATGTCCTAGGAGCTTGCATCATCATCTTGCTGTGTTCTACAAAAGGTATACTCTGATGTATTCAGCATTTAAGACCGTGTGAAACAGATGCTGGGTAACATACTCAATTTGCACACCATCAATTATGATCTATTGCCAAGCTCGGATGGCTTAACTATTGCAAATGGGCATTACACTCTACTGGAATAGCTAATGAGTTGCAAAAACCCTCCCCCGCTGCTAGCGTAGGTGTGGTACACCTATTAAACAAACTTTCCGCTGCAGACATATTTAGAACTCTGCCTTCGGAAAGCAAATGGCAAAAATCAAGCCAAAACTAAATGGACTCTGACAAGAGCCTGAAGGCAGCTTGGAGGCTACGAGCCAGCATTAAACAGGAACGTTACCCCAGGGCAAGGAATGGCCACTAAAACTAAAGATATAAAACTATTCGCAACAAAGTGATGTGCTGCAAGGGGACTCCATGATGTATTCGGCCTGCTTTATTTTGCCTTGCTGTCTAATCCTAATTTTACACAATTCATTTAAAGCAGATACAGTCTTGTTATTAAGTCGCAACTATGCAAAAGGTCAAATTCAACTTCTTTCACAGCGGGGTACTAGCCAACTGAACCGCTTTGCCTTTCTCAAAGCGCTATCTTCCAATGAGCTTCAAACAGCCATTATACAATCAACAGCATGCGTCACGATGGGGTCCCAGTTCTCTTATCGTGAGGGGACAGTTTTGGGTGTGATGACTCAATTATTGGAAGGAAAATGAACCTTTTACTTGAAGAAAACAGAGTACTCTTTGACTGGAGTTCGAGTAGAAGATAAATGCTTGTGGCAGGACCACAATAATGTGCCACTAACTGCTTCACAGACAGAGCCAGGTCTCGGCAAGTTCGTACAAATCTAAAAATAAGTCAATATTTGCTCCGATGTTGGTTGTCACGTAAGGGATCACAGATTACAGTTTGGCTAAAGTATGCTCTACCTTTCGTTACTAGTTTAGAGCTAGTGACCGAGGCTTTCTGTGGCCACATGCAGGAACAAGTCGGTAGGGTACATTTCTGTACATGCTAAAGGAACTCAGTAGGCCTTCAACACAGCTATAAGGTCCAAAAAATAATTTCACTCCCATAATACAGGTTTACACCATTACGAGCCTCCCAACCCCTTTTAACGCCTTGGGGCCAGAGATCAAGATTCTACTGAGAGTAGGTAGACTTACTCCAGGAGGAAGTATGACCAACTTCTCAATAGCACGCTAGGAGTGCTCCAAGAACAAGTCACATGAACATATTACTGAATCAGGCCTTTTCGCTCTTGCTACATCTGAAGGAACGTCTTGTGGCTACAGATCATGTACAATAAACATGCTATCTGTACATTGAACATACCAATATGCAGCATCTAGCGTCATGCTTCACATAGTAAGCACTTTAGCATAGGCCATCAAAGCACTTCTAGCAACTAGAATATTTTTTTCTGTAACAATACATTAAGATCAGTAAGGGCACTCTAAATTTCAGGTGTAACGTTTTTCTTCAAACCGTTCCTGTGAGAAAGGGTTATCACTAGATGTGTTCATATTTTATTTTCCGGAGGTATCTGCAAATTAATACCATTTGTAATATGTGCATTATAAACAGTCTAAATATGCAAAGCGTAGAGAGCGAATTGCTGCTCTTGCTTAAACTTCTTTCAGTTCATGACTAATATAGTGAGGTTTACTAAATCAGAATCCGTGGCCTGAGTGTCCAGTACATAAAATTGTATAAGCAGTGGTCAGCGATAGTGGCGAGAACAGCAATGTTTATTACCCAGAAGCAACTATGTTTAGGCTTGTGTCAAAGAGATCTGTCAACAGATGCGCAAAACAATTGTGCACTTGGACCACTGATCTAGGTCTTAATTAATTTGATTGAAGCCAACATTAAAGTGTGTGATGGGCTTGTCTAGGGTATCGCACCGAGGAAGTGCCCAAACTGGAATGAAAATAGATTAAGTACTCGTATTTTGTCCGAATCCAGTGGTTACGGTAGATTGCCCCCAAAAGTTAAGCCATCACACTGCATGTCATAGCCATGTGCTACAGGTGTACCACTAGGATGCTAACAGACTGGCACAGTGCAGGCTTTGACAAGTCTTGCCGACTGGCACAGTAGCGAGATTAAGTAATGTTTAACACCTTAAGAAGATTGGAAATATGTCCTTTACTCTACACTGGGTGTACATTTGTCTCAAGACCATCTTCCTCACAGTCGCTAGTCGATGAAAACGCAGGACTGCTATGGTGCATTTACCCAGTTGTGGAGTGCTGCACCAGAAGGTCCAACTGGAGGATGCTCTCAACCCAACAGTACTGGGAAGATCAGGGTGAAACAGAGGCTGCACAGAAGGATTTATTCGTAAAACTAAATGACTTTGGTTCACTCTGTGAAGGCAAGCTGCAGCTTCCGAAACTGGAGCAGGCTAACGGAAAAACAGGTGCTAACATAAAACAAGCATTAGCAATGCAAATAGGTCGGACTTTAAATTAATGCTGTATGGTAACGTAAAGCATTACAGGTAGATAGTATGGTAGTAGATATTTATTTGGGTTGAAGCAAATAACGGTAGAATATTAGTGTAGGCTAAAAGGTCATGTGACATTTGCACTGTCATGCCAGACCTCAAAATCCATGAAGGTTAAGGACTTCCCTCCTTCCATCTGTGCTGCTGCTAGAGAAATAAACTCTATAAATTATCTAGTTATTTAAGACCCTTTCACAGCATTACACGGTCATGTGTGTGCCCTAGCGTTAAAAGCTCAAGCATGATCAGGAATGATCACAGCTATGTGGAGGGCAAACACTTGTGTGGAAGCACACAACTTCTACCAATTCTGTTGCTCCCAACTTGCGGGTGCCGTTGGGGTCAAAGTTAAATCTACTATCTGAATATAAGCACAGCTCTGCCAATTACCACGCGTTAGACTAACGGGTTTCAGTGTGGTGGTCCGCATCACCGCACTGAAATGCAAAGTCAAGCAATATATGCATTAGCGCCTGCCCCCGGACTGTCAAGCCATAGGATAGGGTTGCTCATTCCAATGCGGCAATCTAGGAGGTTCCCGCGTTGCAGGACGCCTCAGTAGAATGTATGGCGCTCTCAGCACGGTGTGGCCCCTCCGCTGGGCTGGAAAAGGAAAGGAAATGCTAGTGCGGCAATGTTTGAGGCTCCCAATGCTAGTCTGATAGTTAAAGTTTTAGAGTAGGAACGCGCAGCTCATGGAGGCTGTGGGTGGCTTTCTGAGCAGTGCTTGTGCTACAATGTAATAATTTGCAAGAAATGTCAGCAAGATGACATATCCATGTCCTGCTGGCGCCTGCAGTGTAGCGGGGGTCAGGCTGCAGTTACTGTGCGGCAAATGGTAGTTCAGTTTGCAACGCCGTGGTTCACTTTAAAAAAGAATCAACATTGTGATCCTGCAAGGACTGGACCAACCCTCAACTCACAGACCCGCGGTGGCCACGATGGAGCGCAGAGCAGACGAGCACACCACTCACGGACTGTGCAGCTGGTGAGTACCTTTAGAATCATTGCCCGGGCCACAGTAAGTGATTACTCTGGTGACGGGCGAGATTCACACAGCCATGCCGTGGGACAGGAAAAGAAAGTGTTTCTTGAAGTTTACAGTGTCAACCCCAGAAAGAAGTCATTAAAAATTTCCCTGCACATCCCCTTGATGTAACAATCCTTGCCAAGTCCAATTATTTATGTGTCTCTCTGTAGCCGTTGGAGATCATGACAGGCGGGAATCTCAAAGGTATCAGAGGGGTGCCAGAAGGAACATGTTTGGTGAGCGCCCCACACTCACTCAGGCTCACTTGGGTGATCGCCCAGCAAACTTGATTTTTACCCACGACACGCCTATATACTTATTTCAGCACCGACTGCTTTCTCACGTCCTGTGCCTGAACGGTATGTAGATGCACTTGGCTGCGATAAAATTGGTTTTCATGCTGTATTCTGTGTCCTGCATGCTAGGAACTGTGCAGTCAAGCAGCCTCGCTCTACTTTAGCAGTGAAGCTTTAGTGCACAATACTGTAGTGTAAGAGTCGGGTAGGGGGGTGTGCTGTACTAGTCTACTAGCGATGCAAGCAATTTGCCTCACTATAGCGTCTTGGGCAGCACTCTGCGCCAAATAAAACTACAATCTTGAGTCCAGCGGGGGGCGCCCTGCCCAGCTTAACAGTACGATCAAGTTACACAAGGGCACTAGAATAGAGCCCTTCAATTTCCGGTGAAGGCTTGCAACAGGTTTACATTATTTTTCTCGTTGTTCGAATGGCTGTAAATTCTTATATTTATGTTTCACTCTTATTCATTGCTTTATTTTGCTCTAAAGATAGTGTCACTCATGGTCGTTGAAATGTCACTCATAATTATACTGAAATTATGAAAATGTCACAAATAGCAATCTGAAACCTTGGCAGCTATGTACGCCGAGTTTTGGGGACTAAACTATATTGCAAGGTGTAAAACGTTTAGATCGTTATCTTGTTGCATGCCTCAATGTTGGGAACACACCAGTTGATAAGGCCTCACATAAGATTAAAGAATACAAGAGTGGTTAAGGATTTTACCATCAAACATACTTGCTGTACTCTACAAACTACTTAAACAGAGTTACGTGAAGTACAGAAAGTCTAACTCTCAAACTGTCCCATGTCGGATGCGAGCAACTCATCCTGTACCATTTTTATTTGCATTCTGGTAGTAACAGTCCTGCAACAAAGGACAACTTACTTTCAGAATTTAAAGGTACACTAGGCATAAGAAAAACACGCAACTCTCACCAAAATGAACTGAAGATCACCACAAAAGCACCACCGCTTAGGGTGACCAACCGTCCGTAAATTTCACGGACAGTCCGTAATTTCGTCCGTCTGTCCGTTGTCCGTGAAGGATTGTTTAACGGACGCCATTTGTCCGTAATTTTCACCAGGCACAGGTCCCACCCCCCTAACGCCGGCACAGCTTGTACCCACCTCCCTTCTTGACTCCGATGCTGTACCAAAGCTCCTCAGATACCCCGCAACATTGGAGCGTCACAGCGGAATGGCAACCCTCACACCTCCAGCCCTTGATGACCTGTTAAGAGGTGCTTGAAGGTGACGGAGGGGGAGGGGCTGCAGCTTCAGGAGCAGCGGCATCTATTCAGATGCAAACAGCCCTGAATGCGTCGGTCTCTGCAATTTAGAGGGGGCCTAACACATTCCATTTCTACCCAGGGCCCCCAAACATCCTAGAACGGGCCCTGATTACACCGGTCACAGAGCTTAATTACTGTCACTAAATTGTAAGAAAACCTCGGTTCTTCAAGCATGCAGTCTATAATTTAATAAAATAAAGAAATGGCACAATCGCACCCACACTGATTAACAAAGTGTGGAGGACAATCAGTTAAATCAGTTCTCTTGGAGTATCTCCTGTAAGTACTGTACATCACAGTGGGGGATGGCATTTTGGACAGAGAGCCTGTCTTCTCGTTGTCTTGTGCAGGAGGGGGCGAGGAGCCCAAGATGATACTAGAATACTGCATGCCCAACCCTGTGCCCACCCTGGTGGATCCTGTTCCCTCTCCTGTGATGGCTCCTGCCCTCCCCTCAGTGATGGCTCCTGTTCCCCCATGTGTTGCCTCCAGTCCACCCCCACCTGTGATGACTCTTGACCCCCCCTGTGGTGGATCCTGTCTCCGCCCTGGGTGGCTTCTGTCCCAGTCTTGGAATGGCTCCTTCAGCGAGGGTGAAGTTCTTGATGGGCCTCTTCTCAAAAGGGCTCAGCTCAAAATTAATTTGAAAAGGTGGGCGAGTGAGTAAGTGAAGGGATGGGTGAATGGCTGGATGGATTAGTGAAAGGGTGAATGGATGAATAAAAGATTGAATAAATGGATAATGAGAGAGGATGGATGGATTGATGAGTGAGGGGAAGGATGGATGAGAGAAAATGTAAATAGCTGGATGTATAGGTGGAAGGGTAGCTGGATGATGGATGAGGGGAAAGATGGATGAGGGGAAGGATGGATGGAAGGATGGATGGATGAGGGGAAGGATGGATGGATGAGGGGAAGGATGGATGGATGAGGGGAAGGATGGATGGATGAGGGGAAGGATGGATGGATGAGGGGAAGGATGGATGGATGAGGGGAAGGATGGATGGATGAGGGGAAGGATGGATGGATGAGGGGAAGGATGGATGGATGAGGGGAAGGATGGATGGATGGATGAGGGGAAGGATGGATGGATGGATGAGGGGAAGGATGGATGGATGGATGAGGGGAAGGATGGATGGATGGATGGATGAGGGGAAGGATGGATGGATGGATGAGGGGAAGGATGGATGGATGGGTGGGTGAAAGAATGGATGGATGGGTGGGTGAAAGGATGGATGGATGATGAGTGGGTGGGTAGAAGGATGGATGGATGATGAGGGAAAAGGATGGATGATGAGGGGAAGGATGGATGGATGATGAGGGGAATGATGGATGGATGATGAGGGGAAGGATGGATGGAAGGATGAATGGATGAGGGGAAGGAAGGATGGATGAGGGGAAGGAAGGATGGATGGATGAGGGGATGGATGGATGGATGAGGGGATGGATGGATGGATGAGGGGAAGGATGGATGGATGATGAGGGAAAGGATGGATGGATGAGGATGATGGGGGGTGTTGTGGGAGGTGGGTGGTGGTTGGGTGGTGGTGTGTGTGGGGTTTGGTTGTGGGTGGTGGGTTGTGGTTGGTGGTGGTGTTGTGTGTGGGTTGGTGGTGGATGGATGAGGGGAAGGAAGGATGGATGGATGAGGGGAAGGAAGGATGGATGATGGGAAGGATGGATGGATGGATGATGAGGGGAAGGATGGATGGATGATGGGGGAAGGATGAATGGATGAGGGGAAGGATGAATGGATGAGGGGAAGGATGGATGAGGGGAAGGATGGATGAGGGGGAAGGATGGATGGATGAGGGGAAGGATGGATGGATGAGGGAAGGATGGATGGATGAGGGGAAGGATGGATGGATGAGGGGAAGGATGGATGAGGGAAAGGATGGATGAGGGAAAGGAATGATGGATGGATTAGGGGATGGATGGATTGATGAGTGAGGGGAAGGATGGATGAGAGAAAATGTAAATAGCTGGATGTATGGGTGGAAGGGGAGCTGGATGATGGAGGAGGGGAAAGATGGATGAGGGGAAGGATGGATGGATGAAAGGATGGATGGATGATGAGGGGAAGGATGAATGGATGAGGGGAAGGATGAATGTATGAGGGGAAGGATGGATGAGGGGAGGATGGATGAGGGGAAGGATGGATGGATGAGGGAATGGATGGATGGATTAGGGGAAGGATGGATGGATTAGGGGAAGGATGGATGAGGGGAAGGATGGATGGATGAAGGGAAGGATGGATGGATGGATGAGGGGATGGATGGGTGGGTGAAAGAATGGATGGATGAATGGATGTGTGAAAGGATGGATGATGAGGGGAAGGATAGTTGGGATGATGAGGGGAAGGGATGGATGGATGGATGGATGATGAGGGAAGGATGGATGGATGATGAGGGGAAGGATGGATGGAAGGATGAATGGATGAGGGGAAGGATGGATGAGGGAAAGGATGGATGGATGAGGGGAAGGATGGATGAGGGGAAGGAAGGATGGATGAGGGGATGGATGAGGGGATGGATGGATGAGGGGATGGATGGATGAGGGGATGGATGGATGGATGAGGGGAAGGATGGATGGATGATGAGGGAAAGGATAGATGGATGAGGGGAAGGAAGGATGGATGGATGAGGGGATGAATGGATGGATGAGGGGATGGATGGATGGATGATGGGAAGGATGGATGGATGGATGATGAGGGGAAGGATGGATGGATGATGGGGGAAGGATGAATGGATGATGGGGGAAGGATGGATGAGGGGAAGGAAGGATGGATGAGGGAAAGGAATGATGGATGGATTAGGGGATGGATGGATTGATGAGTGAGGGGAAGGATGGATGAGAGAAAATGTAAATAGCTGGATGTATGGGTGGAAGGGTAGCTGGATGATGGATGAGGGGAAAGATGGATGAGGGGATGGATGGATGAAAGGATGGATGGATGATGAGGGGAAGGATGAATGGATGAAAGGATGGATGATGAGGGGAAGGATGAATGGATGAGGGGAAGGATGAATGGGTGAGGGGAAGGATGAATGGGTGAGGGGAAGGATGGATGAGGAGATGGATGGATGAGGGAAAGGAAGGATGGATGGATTAGGGGAAGGATGGATGAGGGGAAGGATAGATGGATGAAGGGAAGGATGGATGGATGAGGGGATGGATGGGTGGGTGAAAGAATGGATGGATGAATGGATGGATGTGTGAAAGGATGGATGATGAGGGGAAGGATAGTTGGATGGTTGGATGATGAGGGAAGGATGGATGGATGATGAGGGGTTGGGTGAAAGGATGGATGATGAGGGGTTGGGTGAAAGGATGGATGATGAGGGGAAGGGTGAATGGATGGATGATGAGGGGTTGGGTGAAAGGATGGATGGATGATGAGGGGAAGGATGGATGGATGGATGATGAGAGAATGGATGGATGATGAGGGGGTGGGTGAAAGGATGGATGGATGATGAGGGGAAGGATGGATGGATGATGAGGGGAAGGATGGATGGATGATGAGGGGAAGGATGGATGATGAGTGGGTGGGTAGATGGATGGGTAGATGGATGGATGGATGGATGGATGATGAGGGTAAGGATGGATGGATGATGAGGGGATGCATGGATGGATGATGAGGGGAAGGATGGATGGATGATGAGGGGAAGGATGGATGGATGATGAGGGGAAGGATGGATGGATGATGAATGGATGAGGGGAATGATGGATGAGGGGAAGGATGGATGGATGAGGGGAAGGATGGATGGATGATGAGGGGAAGGATGGATAGAAGCATGAATGGATAAGGGGAAGGATGGATAAGGGGAAGGATGGATGAGGGGAAGGATGGATGAGGGGAAGGATGGATGAGGGGAAGGATGGATGAGGGGAAGGATGGATGAGGGGAAGGATGGATGGATGAGGGGAAGGATGGATGAGGGGAAGGAAGGATGGATGGATGATGAGGGGGTGGGTGAAAGGATGGATGATGAGGGGAAGGGTGATTGGATGGATGATGAGGGGTTGGGTGAAATGATGGATGGATGATGAGGGGATGGATGGATGATGAGGGAATGGATGGATGATGAGGGGGTGGGTGAAAGCATGGATGGATGATGAGGGGGAAGGATGAATGGATGATGAGGGAAAGGATGGATGATAAGGGGAAGGATGGATGGATGATAAGGGGAAGGATGGATGATGGGTGGGTGAAAGGATGGATGGATGATGATGAGTGGGTGGGTGAAAGGATGGATGGATGGATGAGTGGGTGGGTGAAAGGATGGATGAGTGGGTGGGTGGATGGTGGGTGGGTGAAAGGATGGATGAGTGGATTGGATGGTGGGTGGGTAAAAGGATGGATGAGTGGGTGGGTGGATGGCGGGTGGATGGATGGGTGGATGATGGATGGGTGGTCGAGTGAAATAATGGATGGATTAATGGATTGATAAGTGCAAGGGTGAATGAATGGACGTATGAGTGAAAGGGTGGATGTAAGGATGGATGAGTGAGTGAAAGGGAGGGTAGATGGACAAAAGGATGAATAGATGTGTGAAGGAGTGAAATGATAGATGGATGAGTGATAGGTTCAATGGATGGATTCATGAGTGGATGAGTAGATGGATGGATGGGTGGGTGGATGGATTGATGGAAGGAAGGATGGCTAAGTGAAAGGGTCGATGGAGAGCGAAAGGAGGATGGATGGATGACTAAAAGAGTGGATGGGTGGAAGGATTAGTAAGTGAAATGATGGCTGGATTGGTGAAAGGGTAAATGGCTGGATGGATGAGTGAATGGATGGATGGATGGGATGAAGAGTGGATGGATAAGTGTACAGATGGATAGGGTGAAAGGGTGGATGGTTGGATGGATGGATAATGGAGGATGAGTGAAAGGATGGATGAAGGGATGGATGAGTGAAATGATAGATGGAAGGATACATGATGGATAGGTTTGCAAATGGTTGAATATGTTTGGAAAGGGCTTGGCTTACTTATATACTATTGCGCGACCTCTGATGTGTCTGTAAAACTTACCTATTGTCCTGAAGTTTTGTCCTGAATTTTGACCTCCTGTCCTGAATTTGTGTCCTGAATTTTGACCCTTTGTCCTGAATTTTAACACTCACCGTCCTGAATTTGCACCAATGCCAGTTGGTCACCCTACCACCGCTAAAGTGTCTGTCAGCAGGTGAACTTGGTTTCCAGAGGCAGAGACACTTAGTGCTAATGTGCAAGCTTAGATCATGAAATGATAAACCTGCACACTAATAGATAAGTTTCAATGTCAGAAAAAATGTGGTTTATCAATCAAGGTTTTTTGGAAGCCTTATTTTCTATATTTGTAAAAGTAGCCCAAAGGCAAGCAGTTGGGACGTGGAAACAGAAGACCAAAATACCGAATGTGGCACTAAGTCACGTGTAAACAATTTTACCCTTTCACAACTATACCAAATCTGTGCAAGTCATGTATAAACAATTTTACCCTTTCACAAAAATATCAAACCTATGCAATACAACTACTTAGGTGGCAGAGTATTTGCCTCAACCTATGGCAAACGATTATTCAACGATATGAATTAAAAAATATATTTAGCTGCCGATTTTTTCTGCACGACCTTGGATTTGTACTGTGCATATCAATTCGCAACACAAAAAATGTAATTACTTTCCAGCATTGCTCGGACAAACAATATAAATCAAGGACGGCGAACCACGTCAATGTCTTCAGTGAAAAGTGTGTGGAAAACCTGGATTACACAGATCTTTCTCAATCAATCTCCTTGGCACAAGTTCAGCATTCAACTTTCTTCTTTGCTGGAATGCCACAGATTTCACCTGTTCCAGTTGGGCTTTTGTCTCCGCCATAATACAGTCAGCACTGCTAGCGATTTTGAAAGACTTGAGATGGTCTGCAGACCATGGAGGCACGGGCCGCTGTTATTTTACTCTATTTTAGGGCGGCCTCCGACACCATGTGCCATAACTCCCCTCTCCAGTGATTACTGAGCTGTGGGATCTGCAATTCATCCTTTAAATGGCTTGCCTCATCTCTGGAAGAGAGCGATTTAAAAGTCCCCGAGTAACCGTTCGTTTCATTCATTCTGCCTAATTCTTGCAGAGTCCCAAAGGTGTTGTCCCTTAGTCCCACCCTTTTTAGGTTGACGCCTACCAGACAGCCCAGCTGTCTGGCTTGCTAAAGACATCTTGGGGACATTCAGAAAGTTTCCCTTGGTATGCATTACGCACGTTGCTTACCAGACTTTCTTGTTTTTATTAAGTCACATTTTCTGGCTTTCGATTTGCCTGCTTTATTTGTTTTAGGTTGACCAGGATCAGTTTGTCTCTCGCAAGGAGCATGTATTCTTCCACGAGTGCCCCTTTCTGTAAACAGGCACTTAAATCTTTTTCTTATCATGTCACATTTGCTGTGCATTCCAAGACAAAGGTCAAAGGTCAGGCTAGGTATTCTGAGAGCACTTGGTGTTTTTCTTTCGCAGACTTCAATGTGAAAGGATATATGTGACAATTTTGCTGGATACTTGGGGTAGAGGGAAGAGTTTTTTCAAGCACACATTCAAATGAATTATGCAAGTATTTCAGAATTAATAAAGCACAAATGAAGCTCATTTATTGTTAATTTTGAAGTGTGTTGGACACATAATTTAACCCCTTTGGTGCTGCGCGAATTCTCCCGCTGTGCGGGAATATTAATAAGTGTGCGGGATTTGAATGGCCCCCGGCTGTCCTTAGCAAACGCCCACAGTGACGTCGGATGGCCAGAGGTCGTCCTGAGCAACGAAGAGGTTAATACGATCAAAACAAATCAATGCAAAAAGGTGATGCCATTTCCATACATTGTTTGTGTGCTGTATAGTTTTGTTAGTAAAACTGTATGTCTCTGCAAATGCAATGGTCATTTCCATTAGAAATGTGTTGTCAGTAATGGCAGTGTGCTACCATATCATTCATACTCCACTTTACACCACTACACTCTACACCACTACACTCTACACCACTACACTCTACACCACTACACTCTACACCACTACACTCTACACCACTACACTCTACACCACTACACTCTACACCACTACACTCTACACCACTACACTCTACACCACTTTACAGCACCCTAATGGACTATGTACCACTTTGCGCCTCTACTCTATGCCAATGCACTCTACACCTCTCCACTGTATGCCACGCTCCAACACTGCACTCCATGCCAATGCACTGTACACCAGTCTGATGTACTCTGTACCACTGCACTCTACATCATTACTCTATGCCACTCTACTGCACTATAACCTGCACCACTCCATGCCACTGCACTCTACACATCACCACTCCACTCTATGCCACTCCATTCAACACCACTCTACACCACTCTGCACCCCTCCACTGCACTCAACACCACTCCACCACTCTCTACTCAGAAGCACTCTACTCTGCACCACTGCACTCTATGCCTCTCCAGGCCAATGCACTCTACACCAGTCCACTCTACACCAGTCCACTCTACACCAGTCCACTCTACACCAGTCCACTCTACACCAGTCCACTCTACACCAGTCCACTCTACACCAGTCCACTCTACACCAGTCCACTCTACACCAGTCCACTCTACACCAGTCCACTCTACACCAGTCCACTCTACACCAGTCCACTCTACACCAGTCCACTCTACACCAGTCCACTCTACACCAGTCCACTCTACACCAGTCCACTCAAAACGACTCCTCTGTACGCCATTCTACTCTTCGCCATTCCACACTACAACACTTCCCACCACTTTTCTCTACGGCACTAACTTTTAGCCATACTGGTGTGCCATGATTAAAACACATTGGCAAAGCCAATAGCTCTTGCAAAGGCAAGACCTTT
The DNA here is from genome assembly GCF_964261635.1 of Lissotriton helveticus. NCBI lineage: Eukaryota > Metazoa > Chordata > Amphibia > Caudata > Salamandridae > Lissotriton > Lissotriton helveticus. Next base: position 134,834,884 of record NC_136060.1, on the reverse strand, counting down.
TGGCTTCGCCAATGCTTGTTAAGATTTATGTACATCTCCTTGCAGATAAGGTTGCTTCTTTTGGTCTGTATTTCGTTACATGTACAGATAACACACAGCTTGTCGTCATCTCAATGTCTCTAGATGGGCGCTTGACAACTAAGAAACCACCTGTCAGCAGTAGCCAACTCAATGGGACTCAACTGCGGAGAAGTGTGGCTCACTGCTTAGAGCGGCAGTCCCTGGTGTAGAGGCCTGGCCCGGGACCAGGGTTCAAATCCCGCCTCGGCTGATCTCGGCTGACCTCGGCGGTTCTTGGGCTCATAATTCCTTGGACCTGATTTCTCGCCTCGGTGCCTACTCTGAGCACGAGTCCCACGCTGCAACTCTGGGCAATAGCTTGCTTAGTCTCCACAACGGCCCTCTACAGCGCTGGGGATGCCTGGTTGCACCCCGGGGATGCCCAGGAGTGGACATTTCACGGTGAAAAGCCAGGACGGGTTCCCTAGCGGTATGAGTACAGCGCCAGGACACTCCGGAATCCGGAGTATTAGTGCGCTCTATAAATACGCCTACATTTACATTTAAGTTAAATTACAAAGATGGAAAGGAGCCCCATCCCTGGACCCCCTGGACCCCCGATTAGTGCATGCAACCCTAGACACTTCCTGTCCCAAAACCAACAGGCTAGAACTTAGGAGTATGGTTTGATGATAGAGCATCAAGTCAGGAAACTGTCAGCATGTTGCTTAGGCCTCATCTATAACTTGCCTCCTTAAACCAAAGAAACCATGGTCCAGGCAATCTTCCTTTTGCCTAGACCATAGAAATGCATTATACTTGGGCATATCAAATAACCTGCAAAAGCGACTTCAGACGATCCAGAAAGCGGCTGCTCATTTGTTATTATGTATTCCCAGACATCAACTAGTCTTTTCTCACTTAATGGACCTACATTATTTGACAGTGGCACAACAAATCAAATTCAGAACTTTTTTTGTGTTCTGCACTTTCCCAATACAAGTTGTGCTTTCCACAGGAAGTTGATTCACCTTTATTTTCTGTCAATGACTCGTAGATCAGCCAACGTAAGCCTTGCATGTCTGGTCGAGTGCTCCTTTCGGCTCCTAGCAAATAAACTATGGAATTCCCTGCCTCTTCAGCTGGGTTTCTGCCTGAATGAGTCTGCTTTCAATAACACCTAAAAACCTGGATTTCTTTTCAATTAGGTTGTGTCAGTGATAAACTTCAACAAGCTCACTCAGCGCTAGGAAGCCCTAGTTGGGGTTCGCCATGTGCTATATAAAACAAAGAGGTGTGAAATCCCCATTTTTACAGATCAGTATTTTAGGACAAAATCCCTTGTTGCAGTGTAGTCGGGATGAGACATACCACACGATCAATAACAAACTTGCAAACACACACATTTCCAAACGAGTTATGCCGGATTCAAACTATTGTAGAGTAGATCAGCAGAGTTTGAAATAAATTCTCTGATCATTCTTTTAATTTACCTATATTTACCTCTGGAGGGTGATGTGGGGGTCAGGGAGATGGAAGTCGCAGTAATATCTTTAAAAGATAGTTATACTGGAACTGTAAAGGGGGAGGGAGAGAGACTCCAGAACCAAGTGAGGAACCAGGATTCTAGAAATGGCTGTCCGCTCAAATGTACCAGCGACAGACTGGAAAGCAAACAGAGAACAGACGCAGAGCAACCAGAAAAGATCCACGTTACTAAAAATAGGCAGGAAGCTCATGGGGGCATGTGGAGGTATCAAATTCTAACCTTTTATTGGGCACAGCTCAAGCTGCACAACCGAGAACAAGTCCGATAAACATCCATACATCTGACATTCTTTAATTAACACTAATAACAAAAGTGTGCAGAAAATCCCCACTCTCTAGCAGAATTAAGATTACATTTGGAGCTTAATGATCGACGTTCTACTGTCTTGTATGGAACCACTATCACACTGGTTTGAAAAATTGCATACAACAGATGCTTCAAATTGGAGTCACGATGTTAAACTCACCGTGAAAACAACGAGCAACCAATTCAATTTAGCTGGAATCATTTTTTACCAGAAAACAAACTGGGCTTATTTCTTTTTAGTTTTAAAAATTCTCTCTCCATACTCTAGCACAGTGCACTCCTCTCTCGATTGTGTCGACTGCCAACGTTACCTGCTTTTTGGTACCTGGATCCAAACGCAGGCCCCTCAGCAGCGCAGCGGACCGGTGCTTTATTCGGTACCTACACTTCAATCCATTACGAGGATACAAAAATAGAAATAAGCAGATAATTTTAAAGAGGATTCATCTGCTACAGCAAAAGCACAATCTCTGCGGACTACAACCAATCCGCCTCTCTGAACACATGACATCACTTCACTCCACTCCACTCGGATGCAAATCAAATGGGGGAAAGACGGGGGCTATAAGGGAGGCATTTCACAAGTCAGGAATGAAAAAGTGACATTGGGTCGCAGAATTAAGACTACTGAACGCGTTATCCCGAGTCACTTAACAGCAGAGCGTTAGCGGACGCTGACCTCCTCCAGTGCTTTCAATGGACATACAGAAGTGCAGGTACTCTCTATTTAGAGAACCCGTCTGCGCCTGAGAAGTGCCGGTGCTCTCCCAATAATTTTATTGCAGGAGTGCCGAGAAGGGCAGGTACTCCCCTTTTCAAATGAAAGAAGTGCAGGTAACTAAGTAGGGGGCAGTACTTGCTCAAAAGCGCTGCTCTCCTCCACCCTCAGCTGGCAGAAATTGCTCACATGTATTTTCATGTCAAGAGTCGTTTATTTTGGGAGCTTCTTTATATATGCGTGCACTGGGACACCTGACTGGGTCCGACTATGTCATTGATCCCCTAAAAAGGGCCCAGAAAAATACGACTAGGCAGCTGGCAGGAAAGCTCGCCTGTGCGGTCAGCCTGCGGTTCCGGTAAACACGTGAAACCGCAGCAGGGCGTCTTTTAAAATCCTAAACACAGCTTGCTCCAGTATCGGATGTTTCATAAGTAACTACAATGGCGGCAGCCCTGCCATATATCCTAATACACGGCTCTAGCAAGCTCTCGCGATCTTCGTAACTTCACCACTTGGGTGCTTTTAGGTTGGAAACATACGTGGTTTCATTATTCAGTTATGATTCCTTCTAAAGGGCTTTTAAATATTTAATTTAAAAAAAACGTGGTCTCAACATTGCAGATTAACTGTACCCAGGAAGCCACCAAATAGTACACTTGAGTACTTCCAGTACCATCATAATATATTAAAATGTAGTGCCGACGGTTTTATTAAGTATAAACAGAGAGGACCATGTAAATACTGTCGTAGAGTAGGTTGAAACTACGTTATCTCCAAGCGCATACATCCCACCAGAGGCGCAACTAGAGCCAAATTTCGGGGGGCTGGGGCTGAAACTTTAAGCAATAGGCAGAGTGGAGCTGCAGGGGCTCTTAGAAAAGGTGAAACAACAAAGCCGCATTAACATGCAAATGGTCTAAACCCCTTGCGTGCTCGTGACAGATCCACTCCGTAACGAGCCACGGACGCGCTGTGCTGATGACGGAGTGCTACCATCACTGCGCGGCCCACACTGCAGGAATTCCGCGCCTGTGCGGACGTTCTATTGAGCCCGTGGCTCGTGTGGTTCCGTCACGAGCATGGTGGCGCTGCGTGGACCCCCTCCCCCCCAGCGGCACGGCGGAATTACTGCCGCGGCCAAGGGGTTAAAAACCTGTGAAGTGCTCGGGTGCGGCTGTTTGTGTGCCCGGGAAGAGATCTCATCCCAGGCTGGCACACACGACAGGAGGGGGGGGGGGGGGGGGGGGGGGGGGGGCTGAAGCCCCTTGAGTCCAATGGGTGTTGCACGCCTGATACCTACACATATACCCAAACTTGTCACACACCTGTGTCCCCTGCTGGAACGGACTGGTTTCAACAGAGCACAGCTCTATACACTTCCGAACCATGTATTCAATATAGGAACTGATCCCTCGGGACGTCACAGAGGAAGGAGGAGGGCGTAGCCCCGTAAGTGGTTTTGTGGCGGATGAGAAAAAGAGCCAATCAACTCAAAGCGGGTGCGAAGACGCCGGTGAGAGGAGGAAGTGGTCGAACGAAGAGACGGTGAAGCAGAAGGACACGCAATCGAGAGAAGACGAGGAGGAAAAAGGAGCAGAAGACAAGAGGTGGCGTGAAGACTGGTGGTCCCCACAGGAAGAGGCTGGAGAGTGGCCGCAACTCAGAAGAGTTGTGGTAGAGCCAGTGAGTGAGCCAGGTCAGGGGAGGTGGGAGAGGGGTTAATAGGGAGGGGGGAGAAAAGGCTGAGAGCAAAAGTGCAGGCACGATTGTGTTTTAACTGATTCACTATCCCCACGTGAGATTTGCTTCAACTGTTGATTTTAGGCTCGATATGTAGCATGATATACGGTACCAGTCGGGCACATTTCCCACCCTTTTCCTTAGACACATAATTCCCCTACCATCACGAGTGACCCTTGTCTGCCATAGAGCAGCATTTAATCACCAACCGGGTGTGGTGACAGGAATGCCATAGCATACGGGCATATTATGCAAAGAGAGGACTGACGGTTCCTTTTTCTTTCACTTACTCCCATGAGCCTCCATGGGAGACACCAGGACCAAGGAGAAGACCAAACAGACGAGGGAACTACCGAAGACGACATTTCGCCTGAAAGAGAGACAAAACCCAAGGACACCGAGGAATCACCAATCCCCTCTAGTTCCATATCTGAATCTGCGAATAAAAGCCGCCGACTGGCACACTACATACAGCCTCTTCGTCTGTTTATCCGTCCCGCACTCCCACATTCACGCTTTCCTTAATGCATGGAAACCTTTATTAAGAGGCGGAGTGGAGCCCTTGGTAGATGACTATGGCACAACACAGTTGTTTGCATTGAAAGTTGTTGTGTTCATTGGCTGCACGTGGGAGCAGGCAGGACCAGGGAGTACAGATCAACTCATCACAACTTACTCGTTTAAAAGAGACTTGTTACACTTAACAAATCACAAACAAAGACAATTAGAGAAATCTGTGAGAGCAGCAAAACTATGTATCCTGCGTCACTGGTAATCACAGATGGTGCCCATGTTACCCAAAAAGCTCTCCACACTTTCACTGTTCACCATAAGCGAGAGAGAAGGGCACAGTCTCTAAGATAGCATGGACTAACTCAACCGCATCTGCGGCTACTTTGTTAACGAAGACCAATACACCAAACACTGGTGACAATTCTCTTTAGACCATCTCGGCTCGTTTTTTTTGACAACACAATATCCACGCAGCTGTTGAAAAAGATATTGAATTATCTGTAAATAGAGAGAACACTCTCTACTTCATCCCAACACAAGAGACATGGTATTGTAGTGTAGTTCCTATCATCCCAATAGGCTCTGCGCATTGGAATAATACCTACAGCAGTAAAGGCCTAGACCAGACGTTAACTAGGTCTACTACTGTCGATACTAGACTTAAAGTTTTGGGTTTGCCAGCTTAGCTCAGAGTTCACTAGAAACGTTCTCGAATGTTCAGGAAGGACTTAACTTCCCTGATTAGACAAGAAGGGATTTAGTTTCTGACAACCATAGAACATGACAACTTTGCTCTCCCCTAATCAAGACTAAATCTCGAGAGTCGTGTGAACAAAAGGCAAATTATTTTTCTCAGTCAGTACGTGCATTCTTAGTCTCATCAGATTGTAGAGAAAAGGAAGAGACGGGCGTGTTCAATAAAAAGGTGTTATTTATTGATCAGTCTCTTTTCTCATACAAGAGAAATGGATCGATATTATTGCAATACTTATAGCTAAGTAAAGTGCATACATTAAAAGCAATAGTATAAAATAATACTGTAAAAACATTGATATGGTTTCTAAGCCATAAGATGTTTTAAAATGAATAAAATATATTACATACACATATACATTTGACTAAACGTACTCAACTGGTGTTTCTAAATACGCCTACCCCGTGTACCTGACCTAAGTCTAATACGTGGGCGGGAATAGAAAGTTACAGTTTAAGTTAAGTTTGTTTTTGCCAAGTGAATAACTAAAGAATTCTCTGTGAGGGGTTATTCAGTTCTGTACCTGGAAGTTTAGGATGAATGAGGAATGGTATCTCTTTCTCTGGTCTCGATATTCCAGGCTGCCTGCGAGGGCTACCCAGAAACGCCGGGGCTGGATTTCTCGGCAGGAGAAAGCAGCGCGTCTCTCAGCGCGTCAGGAAGGCGGGGCTGCTGCCAGCGGGGTCTGCTCTGCTCTTGGCTTCGGCAAGTATGGCTGCTCCGTCTCGTCACCACGCGTGTGTTTGCATAGGGCAAGATCGGTAATATTTATACCTTTAAGGTGCCGAGATTGACGTAAGGATGGACATAGATACGTCAATAAGGATGTCATACGACTTGCTCGTTAGCACATTCTTTAACTGAAGTTCTCGGTGAAATCAAAACAATGGCCGCAGGGTTTTGCCCAGGTTGTCATAGGTTTGATTTGTTATGAGAACTCCGTATGCCTTATCAGGGGCTGGAGGAATATCGCTTGTCTAATTAGATCGCAAGCGTTATGACCTAATCAGATAACACGTTCCTGTGCCGTAGTGTGACTGCGTCAGATAACGGTATCTGCATCATGGGGATTTTCTGCCTCATGGGCTGACTGCTAGTTAACTTGTTGGTTTGTTTAACTAGAATAGGGTCAGGAATAGTGGGATCGATTCAGAACCTATAGGAATACATCACAGTATCTTTCATGCCATATGAGAACAGACCATACACCCGGCTCCCCTGCCCTCGACTAATACATGACCGAGGTGTTGGTCTTACATTGTAAACCGCTCCTCTACCTCTTCTCATCACTGCCCCCTAGCATCTCAGAAAAATGAATCATCTTGCAAATGGAGGACCCTCTCGAAACATGGATAAGACTGACAACCAGGAGAGCGGGGCACATTGGCATCCCTCTAAAATACACTCCCTACACCTCTTTCGGACTGCTAAATTTGCAGAAACAGTGTTATTTCCACACACCCGTTACTTGAAGGATGCCTGTAGAATTTCCTTCAGCAGGCTTATAGGTACACCTGATGTCTGGAATAAAATATCTGACTTCGTTGGTCAATACTTGATCGATGTTTTCCACGTTTCTTACGAATATGGTTTGAATACTGGCCTGTATAATAACTGAAATCAAATAACTGAATCAAACGTAGAACTGGCATAGAATCGAGGACCGACAACAGCCTACCACACTTATGCCATATACTGCTATCGCAAGCTTCCCAAACACAGCCACACCTATCCCTGCTGCGGAAAATGACCGCTTAACTATTTGTAAGAAAACACCTCCGACAGATGGTTTCATAATGAAAGTCCATCCATGACAATGGATCCCTATCCTAGCAAAATATCAAAAGGCATGAAACGTAGGAATGGAAAATGGTGCAGACGAACCAACACGGAGGAAGGAGTCTGCATTGTATGTTAAATATTGACAGGGAAAGAAACCAGCATTTGCAATGCAATAGTTCTTGCATTTGCGAGAGTTTAAGCTATTGGCATTGTAACGGAAAATGCATTTTTTTATAGGTTTGTTTTCAAAACAGATAAATAAAAAGCATTGTCATTTACACAATGCCAGTAGCTTAAACTCTCGCAAATGTGAGACCTATTGCATTGCTTTCTGTTTCTGTACGGGCTGCTAGTCTCCAGATGGCGATCAGCACAGAGCCTAGATTCCGGCTGAAGATTCTTTGCGCGGCCGTCATGATTGAAGCTGAGGGAGGAGGCAGCTGCAGCCGAAGAGAGGGAGCAAACGGGAAGTATACCAAGTCAGCTGCAGTGAGCCACGCCAATAAAAAGAAAAGCACGTCTCATTGATGTCTTTTTTTTTTAATATTGAAAGCTTTTCGTAAGATGCGCATCATGACACCTGTGGCACGCTACTTACTAAAAGCTTCCAATATTGAAAAAATAGACTTTGGCGAGCCACGCCTTTTTTTTTTTTAAGTTAGTCACAGCTCGCCAAAATCAATTTTTTCAATATTGTAAGATTCTGGTAAGCAGCACAGCACGCCGCCTCTGGCAAGCAAAGCTGGCACAGTTGCAGGAAAGCATGTCGTGCCTGCTGTAGGAGAAAATCATTAAAGAAAATAGTGCTTACAGATTGTAAATAAAACATACTTTTAATTACACAAGTAAAAGGGCTAATTTTCATGTGAGGTTACAAATGTAGAAAAGGCGGTACTAAGGAGAGACTACCAAGCCTACTAATTAATCAAAAGGCAATGATACAAGCCAATGAAAAATATGGGCATGAGTGGGCGGAGCTTCAAGTCCATAACTGAATACGGCAGGTCTCGAAGAGACAGTGCAAGTACTGCCTAGGCGAGACCCAAGTAAAATAAATTAAGAGAAGAGGAACTTCACATGTCCAAAGGCCACATGAAAGGGCTGCTAGGGTTCAGGTTACCTGTAAAACAGAGGAAGACACAAACATTTCCTCCCTTACTTTTACTCAGAATTATGCATAGTGCTTCTAGGCACACACAAATTTAGTAGTGCCCCTCTTAGGCCATAAATGCATGAACCCTGTCTTGCTCCTCCAATACGCGTGCTTTATTCAATGTGCTGGATCACATTACTTAGTAATAATCAACATAACACATCTGATATTGTGTAGCACACTTGTAATTGTGACAATTGGCATTGTATTAATTTCCACGATTACAGAAAACAAACTTTCTACAGACAATATTACATAAAAACACATTCACACAAACATCCAATAGGCATCTGTGTAGCACACAACAATCTATCCGTATTACAAGTACAAATGAGCTTGTTTTTATGAGGAGCACTGCAACAATGAATAGCAATTTGACCCGCCCAACCCAAATTTGTTTCTAGTGGACTGTTTCTAAAATACTGAGTGTGAGAACACTACATTTTCAGGCCATTTTCCGGGTGGATAAGGGAGTACTACACAAATGACAGTTAGATGTCCGTACTTTATTAGATGTCAGAGTTAAAGTATTTGTTGTATGTAATATTGTCTGTAGAAAGTTTATGTAATCTTAAATGGTGGAAAAAAAATACACTCCCATTTACCCCACATTTCTGCTACCCAATAACAAACGTCTTATAACGATTATTACTAAGTAAAGTCATCCCGCACATTAAATAAAGTATGTGTGCTGGAGTAGCAAAAATAAAGCGAATGAAATTATGGCCAGCATTACAGAATTTTTCTGAACTGGGTCTCTCCCTCATGGGCCTTAGGATCCACCCTAATATTCTTTCTCCGACTAGCAACCTGATCCAGTGCCCCCACGCGCAAGTGACTGGGTCATGAAGTGTCAGGAGGGTGCATTTTACACAGTGAACAATCAGCACTGAACCAATGAAAACCACAATCAATAGGCAGGGCCCCTGGATTTTGCTGCTTTTTCTGCACGAGGATGGCTATACCCATTTGTCATTTGCTGCATAATCTGCCGATTTAAACAAAAAAAAATTCTGGCTTAAACAGATGAAGTCACTAAAAAGTGGAAATGTGTTTGCTGTGCAGTGGAATGCCATTTGCAAAGGCTGACTGGTCACCTTACTGTTGTTTATTCCCGTATTTTGGTGTCAAACTGGTACTAATGGAGGCGAAACCTTTTTGCCAGGTAGGGTTAACATGTGTAAAAATTTCAAAATAATGAATGGAGGCACTAGATCACAAAATGTGCCGCATTATGCACACAATTTAGATAGTCATGCTGCTTTATTTTGTCCTCCACTGACAATTCCATTGATCCCATCTATATTACACTATGAAAACACAGAGGCTATGGATTTTCAACCTCTCTTCACTGACAATAATTATGGACTTTAGAAAGTGTTGAAAGTACTGGAATATTAAGCTTCTGTTTAGGAGTTCGGTTTCCAACTGGTAATCTGCCCAAGATCACCAAGCCACTTCAAACAGCTCGCAGAATACTATATTGCGCCCATGTGCAGGGTTACCATCTGACCATTGCTTGCATTAACTTTTTCATCTTCAGTCTGAAATATTACAGTTGTGGACTGTTTGGTTGAAGAGTGCACACCATGTATGTGTTCATTAGCAAGAGACGCTGAAAGGCCATCTATGCTCGCACATTCGTTTCCTACTATGACAAACACATAAGGTGCGAAGGCATTACCCTCACATAGCTAGCCAGCTCCATATGAAGAAAAGCAATCGATTGATTGGATATGCAAGATGCCTTTGTTTTGTACTCAAACGACTGCCAAACATTCATCTGATCCACTTATTTGAATTGTATTTCAGAAGAGCCACTGGTATTTGGCATCCTGGGCAACCCAGAGCCAATGACTTTCGTTTGTTAAAAAATATTGACATTCTTGCAGCGGGCTACAATATTTGGCAAAAGTCTGACTTGTGAAGCATCTGAATTCTATGATTACTTCAGAAATTAATGGAAACCATCAACACAGTTAAGATCAATGTGGTACCTTGGCCACCAGTCGCACATTATAAATCCAAGTGCTTTCAAATAACGATACATGGGCAGCTTTACTTCAACATCGATGACTATTCGCACACTCAAATTACCTCGAAAGTGAACAGATTTCTCTTTCCTGGACACTACAGCCTGAAAATGAAACATATGGACTGAGATATTACCCCATTGGTCATTACTGAGCTTTGAAAAGGTTAACTTGTGAAACCCTACCATTGCTTTCCAATATTGGCTCTACCTACTATGTGCTAATAGCAGCAGTAGCATCTTGGATAATGCAGCACATGGTGAATGGCCTGATAATTGTTATCCGCAGCAGATGAAGGGGGGAAAAAAGTTAATCTGTCTCGGATGAAAAACAGGACCACAGGCCCAAAACTTTAATCCAAAAGAGTTTGTAGGATGAAAGACAGGAGTTCAGCTCCGTTCCGTACTTATCATATGAACAGTGTGGAACATGCAGGTAACAGATCTGATCAGTAAGACAGAGCAGATTTTCACCCAGAAGTTGATAAAAATGCACGCCACTGAACTGAGCAACAGTAATGTACCAGATTACTTTCTATGTAACCACAACGATAGTGACAGCAAGTACCTTGCATATAAAAAAAAAAATTTGATCAATATTTTTCAGTTCTGCCTCAATACACGTGTATGGTTGAAGTACCAAGCACAATCATCATGCGTCATCGTTTCTCCCATTTTGGGCTTCACTGTATGGTTTCCTGAGCAGGAGACTCTTTCCCACCAACAAATGAGCTTCACGTTTTTAGGTCTCGCCCACGCAGCGCGCATGCGTTGCATAGGAGACCTTTAGCCGTCGTACAGCTCTTTTTCCAAGCAAATACTCGTGCTTGTGGCGGCATACAGCTTGCGGGAGTGTGCAGCGACACACCACAAGCTCGAGTGTGTGCTTTGAAAAAGAGCAGACTGCGCACACACACGCACACACACACACACACACGCACACACACACACACGCACACACACACGCACACACACACGCACACACACGCGCACACACACGCGCACACACACGCGCACACACACGCGCGCACACACACGCACACACACACACACGCGCACACACGCACCCAATACTTGTTCTACTTTGTATTTTCACTAAACAGTTCCTTTGTTCCTTGTATTTTTACAACATACAGGGTCATTATTGGCAAATTCTACATTCTTAACTGCAGAATTAGTGTTTGTTTATTTTACGGAAGACAACCACACCGTTTAGTCAAATGTTTTTTACATTATATTTTCACTAAACATTCCCTTTGTTCTTTGTTGTATTTTCACAACATAAAGGGTCTTTGTTCTAAAATTCTACATTTATAACTACACAATTCATTATTGTGTGCTTCTTTTACGACAGACAACGACAGAGTAGTCCATTTTTTTAACTTTACATTTTCGCTAAGCATTTCCTTCCTTCCTTGTTCTCTTTTGGCAACGTTTAGTTTCTTTTTCTAAATTCGTACATTCATAACTACACAATTAGTGTGTGCTTCTTTTGTGAAAGACAACCGCACAGTGTAGTCCAAGTTTTTACTGTATATTTACAATAAACATTTCCTTCTTAAAAATACTTTTTCTTAAGAAATTCGCCTCATACTACGCTTGAAACATAAAAATACATAATATATAACATGTAGCAATGCCCTATGTTGCCATCTCGGGGCCCTAGCTGCATTTACAAACCACGGGCCTTGTCTGTAGCAGAACGCAAAATACCCTCTACTTGTAAATGCCAAACAGTGTGACAAGAATGTTTCCTTCTTACTTCTAAAAACATGTATTTTCACTCTTGACAAATTCAAATTTTGTTTGTAGTGTCCTAGAGCAGCAATTATTTACAGAAGGCACTCAAAGTTTAGAAGAAAGCCTCACATTTTACATCTACATTGAAGGTGTGTTCCCTTGAGTTTTGAGTCTCTAAGATAATAAATATGTTTGTTGAATACCGTTTTGCAGGGAAGTTTTTTTTGGTAAGAGAAACTTGAAACTGGTGGCAAGTTTTAAAACTTAGCTTAGATGTACAGAATGAGGCGCACATTTTTGTACAGGAAGTGTGCACCTGTGGGTTTGTTTTCAGCTGCGTGCAAATTTTTAATAAAAATTATTTTTGCCGCGCGACAACGTGTTGATAAAGATGATGATCTTGTGCATCCATGTTTGACAAAATAATTTTGTTTGTATATACGAGATTAAATGGGATCTGAATATGCACGGATTTATTTATTTATTTGATGTCCTTGCGCTTTAGGTATGTGCGCAAAGCCACGTGTCATTGTCTTTTTCTGTTGCTATGTAAACTGCTGCCAAGGCTGCACAGTCATTTCGGTATCTTAAACAACAAGCATCGGTATTGTCAAAAGATCTGGCCTTTGGGACCTTATGAGTGATTAGCCATGCAACACTTGATGTTGTTGCTCCACGGATATTCTGCTGGATAACTAAACTCCTATAAGGTCCCAAAAGGCGAGACCTATTGGCTATGCCAATGCTTGTTATGGCTTCTCTCCAACAAAGGATTAGGGTATAGAGATCCACCACAGTGGTGTTTGTTTGCCTGTGTTTCATCGTTCCTTTGACTAAGCCAAGACCCTTTTTTACCTGCACACCACATTGGGGAGATTGCCTTCTGCCCACAGCGATTAACCAATTCAAATCATGATTCATCCTTCTCAAATCCCAAAGAAGGAGGAATAGTAGTAGCAGGGTGAGAGAACAAATGCCAGACAACCTACTGCTCTCCAGCCCCCCCCCCCCAACCCACCCCTTCCTAACTATTAGAGAGATGCAGTCTGAATTTAATATGCACTCCAGCAGAGTAAGCCATTACGGGAAGCAAGTCAACCCTACAAAAACCTATGTGACCATGCACATTTTGATAGCTAATTGCCAACGAACTGTACAACACTTTCAGGAAAGATGCATTAATCAGTCCCCTCCAAAGGCTTGGGAAAAACTTTGAATTAAGATGACCAGTTTGGATGGGTTCACCTCGCACAGATTCCTAATATAATGTTGGCCTGCGAGTTCGTCTTTCCACATGAAGAAACTGTGCACCTGCAGAGATGAAGGATTACACCAGCGGCAGTAATCTGGGCCGTCTGCCATGAAGGATAAGCAATATACCAGAGGATTGACAGACCTGTTGCTGCAACCTGGAAAGAGAAGGACATAAACTGCTAGTTTGATGAGAATCTGCCTCAGATCAAGTAAGAAGCTCCGGGCTCAGGTGTTCCACTTGCTGCCATGAGGACCTTTGAGTTGCAAAGAATCAAGAATACTGCCGGAACTCAGGTTGACCCAAGATATCGGACCAGGCGAGCAGAACTCTCGTCAGCACCTTTCCAAACTCCCCAGAGAGACGGACAATACTGGACTTCCCCGGGTTGCGGAGTGAGGACAACTCCAGTGACTTTGGCCTGCGGGCTTGGACTGTGTTCAAACCAAATTTGCAGGTCACACTTACGTACTCATGGTGCAATCCCCAGTAACCCCTCTGTGTGTGCTGCTTGCCAGCATCTCTAATTGCACCAAGTAACCGAGAGTCAAAGGATTTCCGCATCTGCTCCCGGCCCCAGCCACCTGTAAGCTTGGAAATGTCCCTGTGGCGTCCTCTCAAAGATCACTTTTTATTACGCCAGATCAGAGGGCCAGAGATAGGTGGTCATGGCTGTACCCAAATTACTTTGGCATGTACACATGGTCCAGACTGCTGTGCAAATGCACGCTCGAAAAATCATTCCTTACGTTTAGGTCAATCCCTGCTGCAGCCCACTACAGAGAGTACAGAGTACGCTTCCAAAACACTCCTAGCCTAAACACGGTATACTGCAACAATATCAGTGCTATAAAAACCGCATGCTTGCCAAGTCATTAAAACCAATATTAAGCAAGTTTTATTTCTTTATCAGACTGGGGAGCATGCAATCCTTCCGAAAAGCTGGTCTGCAATTCCTTTATTGGTGTTGTGACATCTCAAAATGATCTAGCGACTCAACTGTAAATGACGTCATACTGTCTGCTGCCAAAGCTGGCTACCAAGGTGAAAAGGAGGTTATGGCGCAAAATTACAGCTGCATTTTAACCAAGGAAAAAGAGAACTGGCTGTACCCGCTTTCAATCTGTTTTTTGTAAAATGAACAGTAACCAGTAGAAACATATCTAGGGCAAAATGTTCCTTTTTTTCAATGCTAAAGGTCATTATAGTACATTTCTCTGTATGTTTCTACACCTTCTCAGCTACGGCATAAAAAAACTGGCATATCAAAGTGACTCAAATATTTTCTTTGCAACAAATTACTAAATTAATTTTGGTGTATTTTATTTCGTGCTACAGATTTTGCATGTTTTCAACCATACTAGTTTTTCATATGAAACAGCAAGGCACCAAGGATCTAAGCACTTTGTGGGAATGTTTGAACATGTGTTATAAGGAATAAAACACCCCCACCATACGTTAAAAGGATATTACAAGTCACCTTAGAGGTCAATGACTTTACAGAGGAACTCTGCCTTTCACCTTGGTCACATGGTCATTTAATTGTTCGGGGTCTTGAAATATCCTTTTATCTTACAGTGGGAGTACTTTTCCCATAATTAAAGTCTATAACATTGCCTTGCACTCTAAAGAGGAGGCAGGGGGCATTCAATGAGCTTATAGTAGGGACAAAGTCAATGGTGGTCACAAGCACTGCCCCACTACCCTAGAGGCCCAAATGCATAGGATAATGATTGGGATGACACGGACCATGCATCGCTGCAGCATGCCTACAGTTGATTCGTGCTGTGTGGGACATCAATAGTTTTAACAATGTTTGAATCATTTGCTGCCAGTACAAGGTAGTGGGCTCACACACCACTCCAATCTTATTAAAGTGTTTCAGTCTCTGTTCAGATCGTCTGTGCAGAACAGATGCTTTGCCTTTCGAAGAGTGGATCCTGATCGCCGTCATCCTGGAAAGCACCCACTGCATCAGATACAGTGGCAGCTTTCTTCTCAGGCATAAAGTAGGATGCCAGATAGCTGGGCTCAGAGGGAGAAATACATCTGAATTGTATTACTTGACGCAAATCCAGGTTACTATGATGGAGTTATGTGGGTGAGACCAGCAAAATGCCAAATTTATTTTTATAGAAATGATTCAGTAAAGCTTTAGTTACACCTGGAGTGCGGATGCAAACACACCTTCTAGCTTACCACTGGCTCAACTGTGTTTCATAATTTATGTGCAAGTTCTGAAATGTTCCTGGCCTAAATATTCAAATATCTGAACATGGTCATTTCTGAGGGTGAATTGCTGAGATAATCAAATGCCTAGGGCCTGGAGTGATGACTGTTCACTACTAGCAGAAACCGTATCAGCATTCTGCGTTACCGGTGCTTTCAGAACTTAAACCACTATTGTCATTATTCTCACATTAACATTCATGCACAAGCCTCCGTTCTTTTCAGTTAAGTATACTAGATTACACCAAAGCTGCAATCAAATACCGGGTAACTTAACAGAAAACTAGACAGTTTAACAATAACCACAGTAGGCCATGCAGAATAACTTTGCTTTGTACGATCAATTGTCGTACATAGCAAGAGCAACTGACTTCTGCATAATATATTTCACAACAAAGTGGATTTACATCCACGATTAAGTTTCAAAAGATTAGAATGTGTAGGCATTTCTGTCTAGGCACAGATTTGAATAACAGCATGAGTAAATAATTGTACAGGCTCCCTGCCTAGTGTAATTAGACTGCTCAGAAGAAAACCTAGAAGCTTCCACCAAGAAGCACATGGTGGCAGCCTACTTCCTGGTGTGACCAATCCACAGCAGTCTGCATATTGTGTTTGTAAAGAGTTCTCAAAATATTTTTATGACAAGTAACCATGAGCAAGACATTTTGGCGTGCCACTTGCTTAGCCTTTTCCTTGCAACAATCTAATATGGCAGTAATTAATAAGCAAATGGAAAGATTAGTTATGGTAATTCCAAAATATGTTATCTGTATTTTAATATACATAAGTCAATTTGCCATTTTTATTTTTCATGTATACGCTTAAAAGGTCAAAGCTAAAACCCCATAAAAAAGTATGTTTTTGGACTGTACCTCCAAAAGAGAGAGGCAGACTAAGAATCTGGCCCAGTCTACTTAAATGAAAGCAGCTGAGCGATTCCAGTCAACAAAAAGCATTGGAAAAGCCAATAGGTCTTGCCGATGTGAGATTTATTGGCTTTCCTAATGTTTTTTAGCTATCTTGCTGAACATAATGTAAAAAAAAAAAAGTATGACGTAGCCAGCGTGGTCTGTGTTAGAGTTCTTTTTATATTTTAAGTTATGCTGCACTTAACCTAGCGCTGCTGTATAATAAGGCAAAAAAACATTGACAAAGCAAATAGGTCTAGTATAGGCAAGACTTATTGCCTTTGCCAAAGTTTGGCATGGCATGCAATATGGTACACGCACTTCTGTAGTGTTTAGAACAGCTGAAGTCCTAATGTTATAGAATGGAGAATGGCATTGCCAATGTGCAAGTGTGTCCAGATTCAGAAGCATTTTAGGACTATACAAAAACTGTGAAAATGTAGCATATAAATGCAATGAAGGTAACAAGCTGTAAGTAAAGAAAAGTCAGATAGCCTAAAGCATCACAGTAATAAAAGCTGTAACCACTTAGTTAAAATTATAAGGAACTGGTACCCTGGTTCTATGGTTTATATTCTTAGTTGTAGCAATAGGAAATAAGGACAAAGTATCCCCTATTTAGTATTCATATTACTAGGACCACAATTTATATATTTTTCATACAATCTCATGTCTCGTCATGAACCACACCACGCCTTAGAATTTCACTAAATGATTTTTTATTTTATCAAATGAAAAGATTTTTTACTTTATATATTTCATTTTCAATTTCAAACACATTTGTATATACATATATTCTTTATATATACACAAGAAAAGCCCTTCGTTTCTAAATTAGGATGTCTCACTGAAAAAATAAACAAGACATTCCTATAGAGATCTAACAGACTTATGTGAGGGAACAACAGGTATATATTATTCAAACCCAGTATCTTTTTAAATCCCCCAACAAATTATTTAAATTAATCAAGTTTTTTTTATCTGGTGTCTCTTTAAAGTCGACGCGTTTCAGCCAATCAATTCTGGCCTCTTCAGGACTAGGGCTATTCGTAATCCATCTCTACAAGTAAGAAAGAATTAAAAAAGGGGGGACAGACATCATTTATGGATCCCACAAATTAATAACACAGGTACCTATCTACATATCTACATATCAACATTTTGTATGTACACACTTTTTTTGTACATTACTCCTGTGAGCAGACTGACCATTGTGCCCAATAATTGTTAAACAAGGACATGAGGAAATCATCTTCTCACAAGGATAACCCGTTTCTACCTTCCTAATACTCTGCACTCTAGTTGTTACCACCAACTCTTTCCATTATTTCTATATCTTTTTTATATCCAGTTTAAGTTCTCATTAGCATCATAATTACCGGGTTAAAGGTCATCTGGGGCCGGGAGTCATCTTCGTGTTAATTCAGGTTTCCTCTCTTTCACTAATCTTTGTTTTTATCTATGCAAAGAGTGTATGTTTTAATTTATTGTTATTTCAGGGAACTAGTTCCATGTTTAATACTTGCAAACAATCACAGTCTTAGCTGATCTTGTCCTTACCAAGTTCGTGAATTTTGCTAATGCGCTGCCGGTGCTTGGATGATATAAATCTCTCCCCGACAGCGTCTGAAAAAGAGGGCATAAACAACGCCTCAGTCAGCCTGCTATGTGAATTCCCGAACGGATATCTAAATAGTCCGGAGTTCATATCTCGCGCTCTAAGCAATAAGGGGACAAACTTACTTTGCTTTTAGCTGACCGCCTCTTCGTTTTTTTAACTCAACTCTTATATTCAACCGTGCACTCGACCCAGCTGGTTTGGCCTTGTTTTATCCCCTGAGTCTGTAAAAATACAACAACACACCCCGCGCTCGTCAGCTTCACAGCTTGGAGGCAAATGCTGCCGAATAAATAAACGGTGGCTTAAAGGACACTTACGTTTTTCTGCTTTACATGTGTGTCTCTTCCTTCACAAGCGATGTAATCGTCGTTCTGGCTGCTGTATTTATACGCTCCCCGCCTCTATATTTTAGAGACATTAACAAAGGACTACCCTTTCCGGGATGCTTAAGCTAACATTGAAAAAGGACTCTATGTTCCATGTACTTCCTAGCTGAAGGTATCGACACAAAGGAGGGACTATGTCTTGTCAAATGTTGTCCTCCTTAAAATGGTGCTTATTATTAGTGGTGTTTTACCCTTGGTGTAAACAGTTCCAAACCCTTGTAATTACATATTTGCAGTCTTCAATAGTCAGTCGCTCCTCACATTCTAAATAATACATTCATTTTTCTATCTTAGTAGTATCATTGCATGTTACATCAAGGAACAGAACTACAGTGCATTACATTTCCAATTCATCACATCATTATAATAAAGACCAAATTTCATCTTTTTCATTTAACCCTGTAACCGCTGTTAAAGAGCGTGGTTTACCCCGAGAGAAAATCTATTAACACCAAAGATAACAGAAAAAGAATCAGCCTTAACATGCGTTTTGACATTTGATCCCAAAGCTCACAAAATAAAAAAGATTATCCAGAAACACTGGAAAATCATAGAACATCTAGGAATCCAAAAACCACTATTTGCTTTTAAAAAAGGCAAAAATATAAGACAAATGCTTGTGAGAGCCGAGAGAAAAGAGGACAAAAAAGTTACTGATTTGAGAGGAATGTTAAAACTACCCCCTATAATTGGCCACTATAGGTGTTTAAATTGCGTGGCATGTACTCGGACATCGGATTCGAAAGAAATTGAGATTAATGGGTCTATTCATCATCAGAGAAGCTATTCCAATTGTAATACAAGAAACACAATTTATTGTATTACTTGTCCCTGTAAAAAGACATATATTGGGCAAACCACCCAGTTGGTCAAAAAACGCATCCTGCAACACAAGTCACGAATCAAGTGTAAAACTTCAGGGGCTCCTTTAGTCCAGCATTTTGAAACCCATCGACATTCAGAGGATGACATAATCTGGTCAGTACTTTGTGTACTTGAGAAAACAAGACCAGAAGAGATTGAATCCAAATTAAATAGATTAGAAGCAAGATTGATTGAAAAATACAAAGCAGCGGTTACAGGGTTAAATGAAAAAGATGAAATTTGGTCTTTATTATAATGATGTGATGAATTGGAAATGTAATGCACTGTAGTTCTGTTCCTTGATGTAACATGCAATGATACTACTAAGATAGAAAAATGAATGTATTATTTAGAATGTGAGGAGCGACTGACTATTGAAGACTGCAAATATGTAATTACAAGGGTTTGGAACTGTTTACACCAAGGGTAAAACACCACTAATAATAAGCACCATTTTAAGGAGGACAACATTTGACAAGACATAGTCCCTCCTTTGTGTCGATACCTTCAGCTAGGAAGTACATGGAACATAGAGTCCTTTTTCAATGTTAGCTTAAGCATCCCGGAAAGGGTAGTCCTTTGTTAATGTCTCTAAAATATAGAGGCGGGGAGCGTATAAATACAGCAGCCAGAACGACGAATACATCGCTTGTGAAGGAAGAGACACACATGTAAAGCAGAAAAACGTAAGTGTCCTTTAAGCCACCGTTTATTTATTCGGCAGCATTTGCCTCCAAGCTGTGAAGCGGACGATCGCGGGGTGTGTTGTTGTATTTTTACAGACTCCGGGGATAAAATAAGGCCAAACCAGCTGGGTCGAGTGCACGGTTGAATATAAGAGTTGAGTTAAAAAAAACGAAGAGGCGGTCAGCTAAAAGCAAAGTAAGTTTGTCCCCTTATTGCTTAGAGCGCGAGATATGAACTCCGGACTATTTAGATATCCGTTCGGGAATTCACATAGCAGGCTGACTGAGGCGTTGTTTATGCCCTCTTTTTCAGACGCTGTCGGGGAGAGATTTATATCATCCAAGCACCGGCAGCGCATTAGCAAAATTCACGAACTTGGTATGGACAAGATCAGCTAAGACTGATTGTTTGCAAGTATTAAACATGGAACTAGTTCCCTGAAATAACAATAAATTAAAACATACACTCTTTGCATAGATAAAACAAGCATTTACAATGCAATAGGTCTCCCAGCTTTAAAGTTTGAGCTATTGGCATTGTATATTACAATGTGTTACATTAACTTGTTATCAAACTCTGAATTGTTGTATAAAGATGATTTGCAAACTGTCAAATGTTGCTGAATAGTAAGCAACGTTGTGAATAATATTGTTTGCTAGTCATCCTTGGGTACCAGAGTACTTCACTTGAGGCAGCTCACTACTCTGCACTCACTACTCTGCACTCACTACTCTGCACTCACTGCTCACTACTCTGCACTCACTACTCACTACTCTGCACTCACTACTCACTACTCTGCACTCACTACTCACTACTCTGCACTCACTACTCACTACTCTGCACTCACTACTCACTACTCTGCACTCACTACTCTGCACTCACTACTCACTACTCTGCACACAGTAAATCTTAGGGCAGAGGGCCGCTTACAACAGAGCTCAGGGCAGTGTAAGATCTCACAGGTTGTAAGTGAGGTATAACAGACGGTCACAATATAGTAATCTCTCTAAAAGAAATCCATTTATCTGTGTTTCCGCTTTCCTCTGGACTCAACACAAAGAATGGATTGCATTGTCTATGTGAACTGCAATGCTGTAGTGGTTCAATGTTCTACAATGTGGGCTAATTCCAAACTTTTCTTACCTCCTCTTTGGTGAAATTTTTATCAGTCCCCAGCAGATACGGGGTTATAAAGCTCTCTCCTGGTCGCAGCTGCGTCATGAAGCCATGGAAACAGAGGTAGCAAGCCAGGAACTTCCAGCGCTTGCTTTGTTGGGTGATTCCCATGGTACAGTAATTTGGCCTGTGCTGTCATCTGTGTACACTAATGCTCATGTGAGCGTATGTTTGGGGCCACTTGTGGCAATGAGCGCAATATGCAGTGACGGCCTGAGGAGTGGCTTGCTATACAGTTAGCCAGGAAAATTACATTTCTGGAATTATTACCCATTGTGATCACACTGCAAATATAAATGCTTCACTTCTCGGCTCAAAGTATGGTATTGGTCTCACATCATGTAAGTGGCTGACACCTTTAGTAATCAGAGACATTCTTAGTATTTTGAGGACTAAAAGGGGTGCCTGATTTGTGTGCTGGGAGCACAACTTTGGCACTCACGGAGACCACACCTCACAAGCCTTCCGGGTCTGGCAGTGTTAAAGAAAAAGATGAATGCCCACTTCTTCAAGGAAGCTTTTCTAACCATGCTCGAAATGTATGGACTTCACCCTTCCCTTATTTCCCCCTGCGATTGATCCTAAATAACGAGAAGATCCCACAACTCCCAAGAAATGGCTTGGGCTACTCATGCTCTGCATCATTAGATGTTACAGTACTATGGAGTGACTCGGATCACAAGCCAGTGCTTTACAATATAAGTAAATAATATAGCTGATAATATATAGCTAACAGAAGACGGAAAGAATCCACGGACGGAATACACGGAGGCCGCCCCGGAAGTCAGGCACGGTCGCCTGTGACGGGGGCGGGGCCACGTCCAGACCGGAAGAGGAGGCAGGCGGAGTCGATGCGTCTCGCGGCCCGGGGCTCCTGTGAGCGGTGTGGAGACCCGGGGCCGCGCTAGCAGGAGGTTGGGCGCCGCGTGCTGAGAGAAGAGTCCCCGACATTGCCCAGGTAAGTTTCAAAAGGCTGGGGGGGCGGGGGGGCCTCGGCGCACTCGTGTGTGTGTGTATGCATGGGAGAGTGTGAAGGCTGGGGGGGCGGGGGGGGCCTCGGCGCACTCGTGTGTGTGTGTATGCATGGGAGAGTGTGTGTCTCTGTATGTATGTATGTATGTATGTATGTATGTGCGTGCGTGCGTGCATGGGTGCTCGTGTGTGTGTCTGTGTCTGTGTGAATGCGCATGCGTGTGGGAGCTTCCCAGGAGACAGCAGCTGGCCACAGCGCTCGTTCGCGTGCGCGTGGCCAGCTCTAATTGCCTCCTCGGAGACAAAATGCGCGCAGCCAGTACTGTCTCCTGGGGAGCACAGTCAGTGACAAAAGATCTCCTGGCGGACACAGCGCTGACGCGCTGTTAAACGCCAGGAGACCTAAACAAAGATTAGTGAAAGAGAGGAAACCTGAATTAACACGAAGATGACTCCCGGCCCCAGATGACCTTTAACCCGGTAATTATGATGCTAATGAGAACTTAAACTGGATATAAAAAAGATATAGAAATAATGGAAAGAGTTGGTGGTAACAACTAGAGTGCAGAGTATTAGGAAGGTAGAAACGGGTTATCCTTGTGAGAAGATGATTTCCTCATGTCCTTGTTTAACAATTATTGGGCACAATGGTCAGTCTGCTCACAGGAGTAATGTACAAAAAAAGTGTACATACAAAATGTTGATATGTAGATATGTAGATAGGTACCTGTGTTATTAATTTGTGGGATCCATAAATGATGTCTGTCCCCCCTTTTTTAATTCTTTCTTACTTGTAGAGATGGATTACGAATAGCCCTAGTCCTGAAGAGGCCAGAATTGATTGGCTGAAACGCGTCGACTTTAAAGAGACACCAGATAAAAAAAACTTGATTTATTTATTTATAAAGTTTTATATAGCGCGAACTTGATCCCGAAGGATATCAGAGCGCTTTACAATTTGAGGCAAAGGTAACAAATAAATGCTACTGTCTTTCATCTTGCTGCGGTATTATCCATATATTCTAAAAGTAGCTAAGAAATCTGATTAATTTAAATAATTTGTTGGGGGATTTAAAAAGATACTGGGTTTGAATAATATATACCTGTTGTTCCCTCACATAACTCTGTTAGATCTCTATAGGAATGTCTTGTTTATTTTTTCAGTGAGACATCCTAATTTAGAAACGAAGGGCTTTTCTTGTGTATATATAAAGAATATATGTATATACAAATGTGTTTGAAATTGAAAATGAAATATATAAAGTAAAAAATCTTTTCATTTGATAAAATAAAAAATCATTTAGTGAAATTCTAAGGCGTGGTGTGGTTCATGACGAGACATGAGATTGTATGAAAAATATATAAATTGTGGTCCTAGTAATATGAATACTAAATAGGGGATACTTTGTCCTTATTTCCTATTGCTACAACTAAGAATATAAACCATAGAACCAGGGTACCAGTTCCTTATAATTTTAGTCTTCTTTACCCAGGTACCTTTTGGGTTAATGGGTTCCCCCTGTCATTCATAAAGTAACCACTTAGTTAGGCTGACTATTCTAGTGTCTAAAAAGGTATTGCTCATCCCTTACCACAAGCACCCATCAGGCACCATCATGCAAACAAGAGTTAATAAAAACATACTGGTGTGCTTAACAGTAAGGATAAGAGGGTTAGTAGTGAGACAGAATAAATGTCTGAATCACGTCTGAGATAAAGGGAAACAACAAAAGCGACTTGAAAGAGCAACATCGTGACGTCCCATCTAATCTTATCAAAGATGCAAAATAGATTGTTAATTCTTTATAATGGAAAATTTGATATCGGAAGACTGAAAAATAACACCGCAACTAGACAAGTAAATGCTATGGGCGAGGGTGTAGTTATTGATTTTGATAGGAAGACAAAGAGTATATACCCAATGGCATTTCAAAGCATACTAGGCCCACAAAGACTACGTCAACAAGAAAAATCACTGTCTCTGAACGTTTTGAAAGGGAGTCGCTCTCATGCAATGTCTGCCATGGGTAAACAGGTAAAAAAAAGTGATTACATTTCAAAACGTTTCAAACACAAAAGTATTGTTAAATATGATCTCAAAATATACAACTGATTCAGTGTATCCTGATCAATGCTACAGGTACTAAAATGTAACAAACTACCTTCAATCTACCAAAATCAAGTCTATCAAATACCATGGAGTACAAATGATGGCCAATTGCTCCAGATTCTGAACAACGTCTTCAGCAAAATAAAGCATCTAGCGTCAGTGTGAACACCATTAATTAAAGTATGTACTGGAATTATCAAGGCAACCTCAATTCCTTCCACCCCCACACTAGAGAGATACTGGTTGAGTGGGCGGCGAACTCTGCAAAGGTGGACCATGTCAGAGTTGTATAGTCGCAGGAATGGGGGAATCGATGCGCGGTTGTGCACTGACCAACCAGTCATCAAGGAGGAAAATAAATAAATACAGCATGAAACTGTGGTACCAGCATTTTAAGTCTGATGTCAACACCCACGTAAATGATATTAGCCTGCGTTAGTTTGTTTGCATAGTTTTCTCCATAGTTTTAGTTTCTAGAGTGTTTTTGTTTCTCGCCTGCATTTGCATGAGTTTCATTTCAACCATTTTCAATTTCAGCAAAGATTTGTTTTTGTATTGCTGATTTTGCCCTTGTTTTTAACTGCAAACAGCAGAAAATGCAGACATTGCCATACTGTGCTACCGTATTTGTTTCAACCCCAACCCAAAGCCTTTACTCCTCCCTCCCTCCAAGGTTCTTTAGCAAGTCTTCACTTGACTAACTCTGCTCTTTTCCCTAGTCCTACACGCGAATATGTGGAACCTAGTCTTCTGAATAACAAGTTGCTCTGTGCTCCCTTACCTAAAGCCTCAAACCATCTGCTCCATGGTCAAATGCAACGCGTTTTCCCTCCGACTCATGTGAAAAGCTAAGTACAAAGGACACTGCAAAGGGACATCGACATGGAGTGCAGCTCATTCACATGATCTCCTATGCAAAATAGCTAGGTTAAATTGTACACGCTACCAAAATATTTATTTGAAACAAAAAGCAGACAGGCATTCTTAAATATTATTGCCCTACACTTAGCATTTTAAACAAACTATACACAAACATGTTGCAGAGGACTGACTGTCAAACCTTTTTAAGGAACTATTTTTTTTTTTCAGTCTGAGTAAATTCAAGAACATTTCTCCACATCACAACCAAATAAATATTCAAATGTAAAACATCCTTGGAGATGGATTTACATTCACAAAACAGTGGTCCTCCGTCTGCAGCCCTGGGCAACTAGGCAGCTGACCACAATCACCACCACAGTTGCTAAATCTGACCTTTGAATTACTCCGATATTTAACAGTCCATGAGTAGGTAGATGCAGCTGTAGAGAGCCTCCGACAGTGTGCAGCAGGATGCTCATGAGGCATGGGTATACTGTGAAAGGTGTTCCTCAAAATCAAACGTTAAAAAAATTTGAAAAATATGCCAACGCAGGAAATACTGATGCTAGTGGTCCAATCTAAACTTCATATACTTTACAGTGTAAACACTCAGCAGGAAATAAAAAAAATGTAAAAAATGTTTTTAAAAAAATCATATCATGCGGAAGTGAGTAAGGCTCACATTTTCTTCCTCCAAGCTTAGCCTCCTCTTTTACCCCAGTCTTACAAATGAAATGCCTCCCAGAGCAGTCGACGCAAGAGGTGGTCAGGCAGCTAATCAAGTAAGAGGAGCGTCATGGTGTAGACAACGGTAGTAAGTGGAAATGGCGAGGCAGAAAATGGGGCTAATGCCAGAGGGCCACCTCACCAAAATACTGCCAAATTAAAACGAACAAGATTTTTACTGTTGAAGTAAGCACATCGAGCCAAAGCATTCACTAAACCGCAACACTTTGATGTGGAGTCCCTCAAGTCAAAGTATCCACCCTCTCAACACTGGGGCTTACTTAGATATGTCTGATCTCCCTAAAATGGTCCCCTTCATGGGCCTGGACTAGGTGGTGGCAGCGATACCCACCTCATAACCAAAATTACATGGATTTTACTAGCTTATGTCTGCTGCACAAACACCAATCCCATAACCTATGAAATGAGAACACAGCACAGTTTAGAAGCTGCTTAAAAATACCTAGCTATTGAGGCAAACCCAAAATTGAAAAAAATACAACTTTCTCTGAGTCACACACATAGAAGAACCTTTGATTAACAAACAAGGTGAAGGAAATCCTGCACCAAGGACACAGTCAACTAAACAGTAAAGAGGAGAACAACCCTCAAGGATAAACCGTGCACACAGGTGCAGTATTATGACTGGGTTTCAATCTAAATACAAATTTCCTCATCCTCTTGCCCACGTTGAAAAATCCCACAAATCATAAAGTGCCTCATCCACAAAGTAGCTCCAAGAGCAGCTCGAAGGCACTCCTTTCAGTCTTCAGCAGTTCATTTTGTCCTTGTTTAGCTGGTAAGTGCCGGGGTTCTTAGAGTTTATGTGCAAACCATTAAACCTAAATTATATTGAGAATGTGAGGAAGACTACCAGATACAGCCTTTATTTAATCTTCACACTAGCACAAACAGCTAAAATAAAAAACTGAAAAAAGGTAACCTTACAGATAATGACCGCAGAATAGGGACATTTACACAACAGTTTCTTTTTAAATGTCCTTCTGGACGAGACAAAAATCACTAATGTGTGCACTGGACGCATAGAGAAAGAAACGCACATCATTTCAAATATTGATTTCGGGCAACAAAGGCACCCTTTCCACAGTTGTTAGCACTCAACTGATTGATGCAATTGCCAAAATTTTAAGTCATTCTATTTAAAATATCAGACAAATCTGTTGGTTGGAAAAGGTCTGATAGATACATGGCTTCCACAGAATACAACAAATAGACTCTGAAATAATTCCCCAAAACAAGCAAAAAATATACAAAATTTAAGAAGTGAAGGGAAACCTAGAGGAGAAATCATCCAGTTGCATGCCACACTTTAGAGCAAGGTTGCATTACATACGGATGCACCAAATACATTATGGGGGATGCAACAGTAATCTGAAGACTCATGTTCAGAAAACACAATTTTGAACTAGAAGATAGAACTAAAAAGCAACTGGTGAAACATACTTGACTGTTGAAAAATGCATTTGCTTTTCAATCAGACAGCCAATCTTTCACAAAGTTTTCAAATTAAAAGCTTCACTCCCAACGTCTCAGTTTCGGACTGTCAATGTCAGTTTATCAACTTCATTGAAAAATGTTAATTTGCAATTAACAAAATAGTTACTTCACTGCAGCACCGACATAAGCCCTTTTGCGTGGTCACTAGCTTCATATTCAGTTTTCCCCTATGGCAACTCTTGCTTTTGTTGCAGCTTGCCATTTTTTGTCTATTTTCTTTAGAGTTCTGTGTTATTTAGCCTCCTTTCAAGGGAGGTGGAGGAGTCCAAAGTGAATCCAGAAAACTCTTTAAGCTGCACAACTACTTCGACTGATAAGTAACCATATATGTCCATTGCCTTTCTAACCAGGACACAGTCCACTGCAATGCTATGCTATGCTACCAGGTAGGGAGGGCCTTAAGTAGGAAGTGTCCATCCCTTCTTCGAAGGAGTCTGTTCCTATGTACTGTCGCCATCCTTTCTCGTGGTCTTCTGCGGAAAACCCAAATCAAACAGACCTTGAAGGGTCCCCTCTTAATAGAAGAGCTCCTCCTCTTAGGGCTCAGGTGTCGGGAGGCTCTATATTCACCTGCTTCACGTCGTACTCCTTTTCTGTCTAAGGCTGTAGAAGGACATGCTATCCCTTCAGGAAATCGATAAACTCACTCTTCCTCCTCATGACGGCCTCCACTTGGGCTTGGAGCCTTTGTTTCTTTTTTTCAACATCAAAAAGCGGTGCTCGATGTTGAGCACTCCTTCAGCAGCAGGCCTCGTTCTCTTTGGGCTCTTTGTCCATACCACACTATATCTTTTTTCAGAGTTAAGGCTGCTTGAGGGTTTACCACCAATGATTTACCTTTCAACTTGTGAGGTTCCTTTTGTTTGTTCTTAGCCTTGATCAAGGCTGTCTTTGGTGTCGGGCCAGCCTTTTTTTTTCTCTTTTTTTTTTTTTGGGAGAAGGAACTCCATTTTAAGTTTTGCTTTACCCCAGTCTTGGATGAAACGAACATATACTTCGAGACGAGCAGCAGATTCAGTATAAGCAGCATACTTTCAGTATGTGCCGGCCTAGAACAGACCATGAATGTGCGCTGGAAGAAACTACACACAATTTAAGAAATTTAAATTTGAAGGTTGCCTTTTTGGCCTACCGATGCCCCACAGGATCCATGCCACGTACCAATTTTAATTAGCTGCAAGGCAACAACTGTAATGGGATTCAAATCATTGAGACTAGCCATGCTCACTAACCCACCTTTAAACTTGCTACCAAAGCAAGGAAGTAATTACAGTACAAGATGCAGACGTACACAGGAAATAGTTGTCAATGCTATTCAGAATGCATGTTAACAATCGTACGCTCCAGAATGCCAACTAAATACATGGACATATTCATGCACCTCAAGGCGGTTCCTCTTTGTGCAGTTTCACAAAGTAGATCATCATGTGTCAAATTGCCCAAATTTGATATGTCAGGACCTGGAGGGTAGGGGGGACCTATGGGAACTCCTTTCCCACAAAACACAGCTTCGGATGACCTTTGCTTATGTCAAGCAAAATCCGGTATAGTGTTGGACCTTGTAATCCCTGTACCATCTAATCAGCTACAAAATGTTTTTTTTTAAACATTTATATGAATGAGCATAATATAGATCTTTAATAACTTTCCGGCGATTAATGAAGCGGTTTGAATCTTACACCATGAAACAATCCTAGTTATTTATAAATATAAAGGACAACATTTAGAAATGTTGTGGTAGTAATTGTCTGTGAAAAAGTTACAAGCTGCCAGACTACATTATATAATGTTGGCTATTTGAGTGCATAATTCAGGATCAATTTATTCAAAATTTTTATAACAATACAACTGCATTCCATGGCATATGCGCGCTTTTCAAATTTAAACCATACAAGGAATATGTGAACAAAACAGTAGCAATATCGATGCTGAGGTTAGGGGTTGGGCCGAGATCCATATGTTAGGTTGAAGGAGAAAGGATGGTGGTGAGAGGTTAGTTAATAAGAGCAAGAAAACAAGGGGGAGTGGGGTGTGAGTCAATTCGGCAGTGGGTATAGTTGTGCAGTTATAGATCTTAATCCAGGTGTAATCTTCAATAAGAAAGATAACTCTGCATATCAAAATAATTGGTTACGCTCAACCTAGGAATCAGAGAGGGTGAAGGAATTTTTTTTGACAATAGGTGGAGTGATTTTGGATTAACCTATAAGGAGTCAAACAAACAACTTGCACCACATGACAGTTTTAAGCACACATGCAATCATGCCGTTTTCTTAAAAAAGATAATGTATTGTTTCAGTTTTACATTTGACCGTGCACAGGTGTAAAAATGCAGTAAATATTAGAAAAATGTGCTGTACCACATACAAGTCGACATAAAGCAGGTCAACCAAACGTCTAAGTACATACAACTACAACTCAGTATACACCTTGAAAACCTGTACACTTTGTGCTTGCTTTATAAATGCGAACGCACAAAATCCATTCAAAATAGTTTTAATACATACATACATTTTGCTTTACTAGGAGTCTGGGGGGGCATTTACTTCAGAAAATTCAGTGTAAAGCCAGTAAGAATTTTATTTCCTTGAACACTGAGATTTTCATATCTATTCATTACAAATGAAAAATCGCTATGAATCCTAGTGAGGTTCAGCAGCTGGACATCCGAAAACGAATGTGTGATATTCTGGGACCAAGTTAACAAATGGAAACGAGGGTATTTTCCCGGTGGCAACCTGGACTGTGAAGGAAGCGGGCATGCTGTTCACGTCAGTTGATCTACATCCAAAACAAAAACAACATGGCACGTTGATTTATTTACCATACCTTGAGGACGACGCTTGTATCTTCGGAAGTTAGTGAATTTAAAGTCGGCCACTTCGTCCTCGTCTATGGTTTGACCCAGAGACAGCAGGCTCACCCGCCTCATCTTCAGGAGCTTGGGTGAACTTTCACGCACTGTGCTTCCCACATCCAAAACTACGTCCCCAGACATAACGGATGGAACCACTTTCTTGAAAAAATCCATCCTGCTTTTTCTCGAACTACATTCCAAGTGTGGTCTGAAAGCGGCAGCCCGAGGAGACCACGAACACACGCCCAAGTGCCTGTGCAAACCTCCTCAAAGCGTGTGCTTTACATAGTGACGTCACGCAGGGCCTGGGCGGGGCCAGACAGCACGCAGGTCAGGAGCCAGATGCTGGGAGGGAGATTCTGAAGCCACACTGGCTGTGCAAACTGATAACACCCAACGACGGCAGCTGAAGACATACATGCAATGTGTACTAAAGGTAAGCACGCCTATAAAAGAATCTAGTACAAAGTGCCATACCATGGCCGACCCAATCAAGAGACGGCCTGCAAAGCTGGAAGAGCTGATGGGTCTATATATTCTCTAATAAAACAAATTCAGTTTGGCTGGGTTGATAAAGTCCGGCTCGCACGCAGTAACAGGGTGGGGAATGGGCCTGCTTTCAAAGATAATGCTTATCACACTTACTGCTCTTTGCACTATATTTGCAGCCACACTACCCAGGCTTCATTATTTCTTTCTTATGATGAATGTATTGCTGTGTTACCATCACACTCAAAACGTAAATCGGACTTTAACCAGCTTACACAATTACATCACTGTTTTACGAACCCTGCTGGGTAATTATGGTGCAGATTTCCAACATTACCGCACGAACATTGAAGAGATGGATTTAGCATCTAGGAACACATACTAAAAGCAATGTCCCCATTTCCACACTGATAATCTGCTTTAAAGGGTATACTTGTAGGAGAACACACCCTAGTTGGAACTGGGACACTGGCCAAATGACACTGCGAAGCAGTGAGGTGATGCAGCATAGTGCTGGTTGGCGATTGACTGGTGTGCTCAGCAGGAGGGATTCTCTACAACACGAGAGGCTGCCGTCAGAAAATTTAAGGCAAATGGTGGGAATATTACTCTTGGTTAGAATATTTATACTGCATGCGTGTTACGCGGTTGTATGAAACAGAGTAGTGACAGTCTTGTGCCTTTGTAATCAACTGCTCATGAAAAAATAGTGTTATTAAAAAAAGTTTATACCTTTAAAACGTTTTTCCCCCCAACTAATTCACTTGCCCAAAAAACACAAAAACAATACTATTAAGATATAGATCCACAGATGACCATCAAGCGTTTCGGTGGCTAAAAAATAAAAAGGTCTGAGACTAACGCTAGCAGGGAATGAACTATGATAGGAATCATTTCGGAGATATGATGTGGGAGGTGCACAGAAATAAAGTCAAAGTAAGAAATGTAAAAAATAGAATAGAGGGGGTAGAAAGCCTAAAACTAAGTAAAGGTGAAATACAAAGAAATGCATACATCAATAAAAGTTACCTTTATGTTCTGTCCAGAACGCCTTGTTTATGGGGAAGAATTAGAATTACACTTTTTTTGTTGTTGTTAGAGCAATAGGGTACAATTCATGCCATTTCAAAATAAATTTCACAAGGCAAGTTCGATGGTTTTATACTTGGGGTCATGAACAAGATGGTTGTGCTTGCAATATTAACCCTTATTACTTTTAATAGACCATGCTTTTGTAACAAGGCACCCATAAACCCACTGCAAGAAGGGCTGAGACTCTGAAATACGTGTTGATGTGGTCCGCATGGAATGGAGGTTTGCAGATCATCAGCATTTTGTATATGACCTTGAAAATCAAATCGCCTTTGATAACAAGGTCAAATGGAGTTGGACTTTTGTTAAATGTCCGTTAGTGCGACCTCTAATAGTGCAGTATAAGAAGTAGAGGTGCACTACAGCCAAGGTTCAGCTAAAGACATCTATGCTGGAGGATATGGTCTTCAAAAGGTTTACATTTTATACACTCCGCTTCTGGGAGAAGCAGCCTCTGAGGCGAGACGTAAACAATGTTTCGGTAGGTACTTGGCAGTCTTAGTGTTTAATCTTTCGTTTGCTTTGGAAATATGCCTTAAGGGTAGTAGGAGATAGCCAGCATGTTTTTGTTATGCTAAAACTACCAGTTTCTTCCACCAACCACGAGTTATCAGTCTAGTCAATACAGTGACTGGGTAGAGAATGGGGTGACTGTCAGTGTGCGCTGCCTCAAGCTGTGGGCGTACTTCATCATTATTGCAATTTTTTTGCCTCGAGGGGCGCCCTCAGAGCAGCATTTCAAGCACCTCAAAACTACAACTTAAAAAAAAACTTGGGGCGTTTTGTAAAGTTCCCTCATCACTGCACTGTTTTGGTTCACTACTTTTAGAAGTGGCTATATGCATCGTTAGGCAAGGGGTCAGACCCATTAGATGTATAGGAAATAGGGTATATTAATAAAAGTCTTAGAAAATAAAACTCAAAATTATATTTCAGTGTATACAATTAACCTTGCACAGTACTAAATTCTACAAACCACAGTACTTTCTGATCAGTGAACATTGCAATACAGTTTGCTTGGACGAACTATTTTACCAAAGAATAACAAAACGAATGGCAAATCATTCACCATTTAAAAGTCACAAGCTCCATCTAGTGTCTCCATGCAGGTTACACAGTCACTAGCAATGCCTTTCAAGTTCCATTCATTTTTTTCTTCCTACAAGAATGAATTCAAACCAGACTCAGAATTAATACCAAAAGGGGATTTGTACATTTAAATGGAAGAACCATTTGCCTTCCAGCTGATATAACCATGTCTCACGAATTTCTTGTGTATCTTTCGTACAACTTCTGATCGCAAAACAATTGATTTAATTCCCCCAATTAGTTTCTCCGATACCACTGATATTTTTTGATTCGCTGACAACATTTTAAGTACCCTACACTCCAACCAAAACAAGAGCCCTGCTTCTAACATAGGGGGGCAAAACAGAAGTTGTTAAATACACAACAGTGCTTGACAATTAATTAACTAATTTGATTACTCGCATAACGGTCCACGTTTGTGTCCACACAACAGAGCACCTCGGATAACAGCAGGAAGTAGTTTTCTTTTTTTCCAGGTTTGAGTTCAAAATGTCTCACTTTCTCCAGTATTCAGGTAATAAACGGAGAACCAGTCATTCCAAGATTATTGCAAATTACGTATGAGGCTCATCCAACTCAAGATCCTGCAAAGGGTTTATTGACAGCCAGCGAGTATTTAAGATGAAGGAGGGCACAGTCCTCCAACTGCCTATGATGTGTTGAGATCGAGGGATCCTTCTTTCACCCGATCTGGGAATGCAACCCCCATAACAGTCATAGTAGAGGGAGGTGGCTTCGTAGTTTGACTCCTATTAGGGGTGCGGGCCCCAGTCACCCCACAATTTATGTTACTAGGGGGCAGAGTGAGGTGGCCCTTCCCAGTAGACAACTATTCTGTGAGCTAGGCTTCACACTCACAAAGAGGGATTCAGGCAAAGCGTGGGGGGGGGGGGCCAGGGGGGGGGGGGAAGTCTCATTCCCCATCTAAGGGCCAATCGAAGTTCAACATGATGCATTGTATGCATGCATAAAAGTTGGTTTGAGAAGCAAGGGGCTGTATGGGGAAATTTCAGAAGGTGTTTGGGGGGTCAAGGGAGGGGACACTGAGCTAGAATGGGAAACCTAGAGACCCTCCCGCCCCATACCACTCCCAAAGCCCTGTCAGGGAAGGGGGACACTGGGGGTGGCCGGGGACACTGGGGGCGGCCTGGTACATTAATGCCACAACTCCTAAAGCCAGACATTTTGATAAACAGGCACCACCTAGAGAGAACACGTGCATATCTGTGGGGTCAAAAGAGGACTTCATCTTGCAGGGTTTAGGGTAGGGTTGAAATCAAATATACACATTATGAAAGACAAATGTACAATAAAACATTGGTATGTTTTGTTTAAGTTGTATATAGTCTAAATCAAAGATTTTTCAAAAAAGAATCTTTTACAAAACTGAAAATGAGATGCCAGTGTTGTTGAGAAAAAAAATGTAATCTCTCTCAATCAGGCTACCTGAAGTCTTCAATGTTTCTTCTGGTCTGGGAGCTTGAAAGACTAATGTTATGCCGTCAAGTGTCGCCGATCAATTTTCAACTTTTAATTGTGATGTTTCAGACTACATAGAGGGCAGCTTATGGATACAACATTTGGATAATGTTATATTACAAGCAAGAACACTTTTGCAGCTTGAGACTACTCTAGTGTCACATGCGGAGCATCATCCTGCAGTCTCACGGCCGAGCTTGAATAAGCATCTTGTTTAAATAAAAAAGGTTTGACTGATTTTATAAATTCAAATGCAATTTTGCAGGCTGTAATTTTTAAGGCAAAAGTACCTCATGTGACGCGCAAGAGCGGCAAACCATATACTATGATAGCACTCGAATTCGACAGGATAAGTAAAATTGTGTCAGTTGTATCTAGGACAATGTCCATTTGTAATCTTATTGTTACAGGTAGGCAATCTTTCCGTTTTGCACTGTAAATGTTTAGTAGATGGACATGCTAGTGATAGATTAGAAATTAGTATACTCTACATGTGCAGTGAGTGGTACATCAGCCATCAGAAATGCCACTACAGCAAATGCAACGTTCTGTCATAATGGTCACTGTAGGAACAGGATGAGGGAAACTTCTATGAGTAAATTCTGCGGAATCCACCATTGTAGACTAATGCCCCATTTGCAATAGAAACACTAGATTCTGACACACAAAACCTCCCAGAGCTTAAGACCATTCACTTGCAAACCACTCCTGCTGTAGCCTCAAATCAAGACATGCAAGCATACACACTTCCTAATGGAATCGTTACGATGCTCCCAGTGTAGGTTACAAAAGGGAAATCCTCTTCTTAAAATATTCGAGTGTCTTCCCTGTTAGATGTGCCACTTTCTATTTTTTTTTTTAGTTTTCACAATGTCGATATGGTCCCTCCAATACTTGTGTTTGCCGAGTGTGTTGGACTAGAAAATACCTTTGAATAGTGACTGCGGTATTAACCGCTATATCAACTAAAGGCTTGTTTGTATCACTCTTGCACTGTAAAAATGAATTCTGCTTACTAGTCAAAGTATGTGTAGAGAGATCTGTGGGTTCGTTACCCACAGTAGTTACGCTACTACCACCACCAATAAGCATTTGTGACAGTCTATTTTAAAAGGTAACACTACAACAGATGTTTTCCACCTGCCACAATGTAGAGCAGGGGTCCCCAACCTGGGGTGCCGCACACCCAGGGGGTGATAGAGGTCATTTCACGGTGTGCAACAAAGAGAGAAAGTAGGTTTATATGAGCATATTCAAATGTGATTACTTTTGTAAGGGTGTGAACATTAGTCAAACATTTCCTAGATTTACGGGGCATAGAAAAAGGTCGAAAACCCCTGATGTAGAGGTTCGGTTGTTGCTCTGAATGGGTTGGGTCGTGGAAATGGTCTGTTGAGTCACCAGATGTCACCTTATTACCGTAGAGGAAGGACATCCTGCATACCTTCTATTTTACGTTTGTTTGTACAGATTTAATTGGTCAGAATATGCCCTTTCCAGTACCACAAAGCACACCGAGTAACCTCCCAGTCGCTCTTATGAAGAATGGCCTCTTTAAAGGGTCCCTCTTCTTAGTGTGTCTTTAAACGTCTCAGTCAAGACGGAAGCCTGAACAACGCTCATAATAGTTTGTGGCTCTTTCAATCACTGATAAACTTTAAGCAGTAACTGGAGAAAACTCAAGCTACCTATTGGAGTAATGTTATGTCGTGGCCAGCCAGTGATCAGGTTCTCCACCACAAATGGCTCCCTAAGCAGTGTTGAATAAAAATAAAAAAACAATATTTTAAAAAACAAAAGTTAAAGTTATCATGATGCCAGACCATATAGTTCAGAAAACTATTAATGGTATAATATATACAGCTAGTTGGTCCATCCTGAGATAGTATTTAAAAGGAGTGCAGACATGCCTACCAGTAAGAGTACCTCCTCTCACCTTGCTACAGGGTGCTATTAGGTTTCACTTAGTTGGCATGAGAGAAGTCGCACCTTAATAACGAGCCCACAAAACAGCAAATTTATGGTAACTGTGGCTAAAAGGTAGAGGAAGACAGAGAGGAAGCACATAACCTTCCAATAATCTAGACAAACAGTTTAAAGTCCTGATTTCATAAAAAAGAATTTGCAGACAATTGAATTTGAAAATAACCATATGTGCAGGAAAACATTCATAAGAAATATACATGCAGTGGATGCATGTATAACGGACACAAGTTCATTTGGGAAATACATGAAGTGGACTGTGTGGGGTGTGATGAATTAAAACATACAGAACCAGAAATGTAAAGAACAACTTCACTTTACCACTCAATGTTATAACAATCATGATAATGACAACAGCAATAACAACACAGAAACATCCACCAGGAAAGAGTCCTGTTTTACTTACTGTATCACTGAAGAGAAAATATTCATGTGATTTGATGATTTCCGAGAAGAGAGGCAGAGTTTGGCTTTAAGCTACGAACCATCAGCAGACAGTTGAGTGAACAGCTAGGAAAAGCGAAAAAAAGGATTAGCCTTGGGACAAAATAACTTGCTTTAATAGATGTGAATAGTTAACTAGTTACAAGTCAGTAGACTAGTCGATAGGGTCACAACGAGAATGAGAAAAGAGCAATGGACATAATGAATAAGTTACCTACCTTCGGTAACGATATATCCGTAAAAGACGTAGATTAGTAACGGATTCCTCACCTTAGAATTCTCCCCAGGCGTCTGACTGAATCCATAGAATTTTCTTTGGCAGTACCGATGCGCGTCAGTAGGTGGCGTCTGTCGACTCCGCGTTAGTCGTTGGCGTCATGGTCGCCGGAATGACGTTGTGGTATCTACTTAGACGCCACCCCTGCGCGCGGACATCAGTTCTTTACAAGACATGTAACGCCAGAAGCGCAAAGCCATGCAAGACACTGACCACTGGTGCACAAAACTAGGGCCCTGAAGGGAAGTCCCTTATCCTAGTAGTCTGTTCACGGAACGGGGTGGATTGGTGGGGCAGTGAGGTATCCATAACTAATCTAAGTCTTACAGATATATCGTTACCGAAGGCAAGTAACTTGTTCATCTTAAAGAGACAATTAGTTATGGATTCCTCACCTTAGAATAGATACCCCAGTAATACCAACGCCAGAGGTGAGCCTGCGAACCAAGTTCACACCAGAAAGTCCTGGAGAACTGAACGGCCAAAGAAGCGGTCTCTCCGGACTAGGATTTCCAGGCAGTAGTGTTTGGTAAACGAGTGCAATGAAGCTCATGTAGCTGCCTGGCAGATGTCATGAAGGGGGACTTAATGTCCCAAAGCAGTAGTAGCTGCAGTCGTCCTGGTGGAATGGGCACGCAACACCAATGGAGGTTCCTATTTCGCTAAGGAATAGCAGATTTTGATGCAAAGAATGACCAATCAAGATGGTTCATTTTTGCGCGGCCCGACCTTTCTTGGCGCCCACATAGCCAACAACGAGCTGGTCATCCACTTGAAATGGTTTTGTGCGATCCAAATAGAATGAAAGCGCCCGTTTTGGATCCAGACGGTGGAGCCTCTCTTCCTCTTTAGAAGGGTGCTGAGGCAGAAAGAAGGTGGGCAAAGTGATGGTCTGTCCTTTGTGGAAAGCAGTAACCACTTTAGGAAGGAAAGAAGGCCTAGTGCGAAGGACAACTTTATCCGGATGATCAGCCAGGAAAGGAGGCTTGGAAGAAAGAGCCTGAAGCTCACTCACCCTCAGAGCAGAGGTGTTGGCAACCAAAAAGGCAGTTTTGAGAGTTAAAAGTCTGACAGGACAGTTATTCAGCAGCTCGAAAGGAGCGCACATAAGGTAGGTCAGAACCATGGGGGCAAGTCCCACTGGGGCATTAAGAAAGGAATTGGAGGAAACAAGCGAGTAATGCCCTTAAGGAAGCAATTTAAAATAGGGGACTTGAAAAGAGAAGGCTGATCAGGAAGAAGAAAGCCGAAATGGCCAAAAGATACCTTTTAAAGTGTCCAGAGCATAGCCCTGCTGGGCCAAAGAAAGAATGAAGAGGAGAACCTCTTAAAGGGGTGCAGAAAGGGGATCCATATCCTTTGCTATGCACCATGCCACAAATTTGTTCGATCTACAGGCGTAAACAGTTTTGGTGGAGGGACGCCTGGCTGTCAAGATAACGTCACAGACTTCGGGAGGAAGGTCAAAAGCGGTCAACTGTCGCAGTGCAATCTCCACGCAAGGAGGTGGAGGCTGGACAGGTTGGGGTGGAGGACTGTCCCCTGCAGCTGCAACAGAAGATCCTTCGGAAGGGGCAGTCTGATCGGAGGATCGATGGCCATGTGCAGAAGCTCAGGATACCGGATTCTTCGTTCCCAGTCCAGAGCCACAAGAATGACTTGGGCCCGGTCACGCTTGATCTTCAGCATTCTGGGCAGAAGTGGTATAGGCAGAAAGGCGTATAGAAGACCGCAACTCCACTCGCAACGAAAAGCGTCACCCAGCGGGTGCCGCCTGGAAATTCCAATGCACAGAATTGCTGACATTGCGAGTTCTATTCAGTGGTGAATAAATCTAACTAAGGCTCTCCCCACCGCTGAAAGAGACCTTGCACCACCTCGGAGTGAAGACGCCATTCGTGATCCATCATGCACAGGCAGCTAAGTTTGTCCGTCCTGGCTTTCAGAGAACCTGCCAGGTGTTGAATCACCAGGGACATGCCCTGATGTCCCAGCCACTTCCAGAGACTAAGTGCCAACTAACTTAGGGTCCATGACCCTACCCCGCCCTGTTTATTTCAGTACCACATGGCGGTGGTGTTGTCCGTGAACACCTACACTACTCTCTTTGACAGAAGGAAGGAATGCCTTCAGTGCAAGACAGATCGCCTGAAGCTCCAGAAGGTTGATGTGGAGCCCAGACTCCACCAGAGACCAGAGGCCTCTGGTCTCTGCCTCTCCCATGTGCCCGCCCCACCCCAGAAGTGATGCATCTGTCACCACTGTGAACTCTGGTTGAGGAAGGGAAAGGGATCTGCCGTCAACTCAATCCTGGATCGTTAGCCACCACTGCAATTGGTGTACAGTGCCCTCCGAGATCTGGACACAATCGAACAGGTTTCCCTGATGATGTGCCTGCTGGAATTTCAGGTCCCACTGCAGAGCCCACATATGCCATCTGGCATGGTCCACCAGCAGGATGCAGGAGGCCATCAAGCCCAGTAGCCTGAGGGTCATTCTGACCAAAACCCGGGATAGAGGCTGAAAGATCGGAATCATAGCCCGAATATTCCCCACTTGCTACTCGGG
Source organism: Lissotriton helveticus (assembly GCF_964261635.1). NCBI lineage: Eukaryota > Metazoa > Chordata > Amphibia > Caudata > Salamandridae > Lissotriton > Lissotriton helveticus. Next base: position 134,795,003 of record NC_136060.1, on the reverse strand, counting down.
AGGATAAGCCTGAAACCGCACTGTGTCCGGAACCGCTCTGATGAAAAGGAGCTCCAGAGAGGGAATCAGACAGTTGTTATATTTCATATCGGTATCCTGATATAGGTCCAGGGAACATCGTAGACTTTCCCTACATCATCTCCCGGTCATTTCATATGAATGAGCCTTATAAGGACATATGTCCCTATAAGGCATTCTGTCCTTATTTGGAGTTAACGCCTTATAAGGACTGCAGCCTTTCATGGACTAAACCTTTCACCTAGTTCCATGCAGAGGGTGGGTTTCCCCAATCGATCTTGCTAAGAAATCATCCTTAGCACATATGAATAATTTATGAGTACACTCTCCAGGAGGTATACTTCACCTTTCCCATCGACGCACAAGGATTAATCCCCAACGTCATCCTCATACTGAACAATGGGTAACACACGCACATAGACTGTATAAATACAGCACCGTCTATCAGTAGTCTAACACACTGACCAGAGATGCTGCAGCTCCGACATGCAATCACTCCAGCTGACAGTGGTCTGACTATCCCTTGCGAGGTGTCCAACTCAAGTCCAGGACAAAGTCCCACTCTCACTATTCAGGTAATGGGGTTCGACTAAATGCTATTCGGATTCTTGGCTCTTAGGCTCTTTGCACCTACTCACATGCTAGGTATATCTAGACAGACATCTTAGGAGTACGCACTTTATTTTATAAAAGCATTTTATATTCATTTATGCGTTCATGACTATTGCAAAATGGTAGAACAATACTATTCCTTTTTATTCACTGTACTGCTGCTGATTATATATCTCTGCTAATGTGTCACAGTTGTAGCAGCACATTGGTTTTACATTAGAAGAACAATGGTACAATACATTTTTATTGTAAACACTCCAGACTGTTTCTTCTGTCTATCTCTCTGAGAGATAAGCAAGCGCGAGTGACTGGGTGAAAAGTAGTATATGGTTTCCACGAGTCTGAGGAATCAATCTTTAGGCATAACACTGGACGCCAATCTCAACATGCAGCAGCATATCAGTAATGCAACTAAGGGAGCGAACTTCCAAATCAATACCTTAAGGAAACTCAAACGCCTTCCTCCAAGCCAAAGACTTCCAAACTGCAGTACAAGCACTAGTCATCCCTCGCATAGAATACGGCAGCATCGCCCTCTGCGGACTCCCCTTAACTACAACTGCACCCCTAAGAGCTTCTCTAAACGCTGCAGCGAGACTCATCACTGGATCAAAAAAACACTCACATATTTCCCCTGACTTTAAATCCCTGAACTGGTTGCCTTTTGAAGCCAGAATTCATCTGAAAATCGCCTGTATGACGCACAAGGCTGTACACCTGAACTCACCCGGCTACCTCACTCAGAAGCTGACAATTTCTGGCGGCTCTAGAACCACTAGAAGCACAAACAATCTTCTGCTGAAGCCTCGAAGATTCCGGAAGGAAAAAAACTTATAAACGCTCCTTCTCAGGAATGGCACCCAGGATCTGGAACTCACTCCCTCCTGAAACCAGGCTCATCTCCGCTACACTTTTTAAGAAAGAAGTAAAAGCTATCCTCATGGCTAAACACACTTGAACTACTATTTATTTTTTTTGGCTCTGTACTTGTTTGATCCCTTTGCTTATTTGTTTTACTTGTACTATCGACTTACCTGATTGTCTATGCTCCCTCTTATTTGTACTATTTATATTATTGACTTACCTGTTTGACTATGCTCCCTCATGTACCTACCCTACCTCACTTTTTACCTACAATTATGCTATGCCCAAATGCCTGTTATGCACTCTCCTGTTCTTACCCCCCTGTCTTTGTAAAGCGCTCTGATATCTGCAAAGATCTTGTTCGCGCTATATAAAACTTTCAAAATAAAAATAAAATAAATTGTGATATTGCCGAAACCACTATATCAGTTCTAAAATATTCCCATTCCAATACACAAGACATTTTTTACTCCACTCACTTACAATAAAATTGGCATTGCCGCACAAACAGCCTAGAATAAGCTGGAACCAACTCCTGCTCTCATGTGAGGGGTGTTTTGCAGCGCCCAAGTTCTAAGTGTACTACTTAGCGGCACAGACGCAATGTATCCATCACTGGATGCACAATAGCAGACATGCACCAAAAGTTGCCCTTGAGAAGGGCTTGGCACACCCATTCCCAATACAGAATGCCCTCCTACTCACTTAACCAGACCTTCTAAAGAGATCTATTCAGTGAATGTGCAACATGAGCATTGTTTCAGCTGGCGTCCGTGTGGCGTTCCGATACTATACTCACCCTTAATTCCCATCAAACACTTTCCGCTGCAGATATATTGTGTGCCCACAGTAATGGCACAACTATGCACCAAACATAACATACAAGGGGCTCTATTTAATTATCACAAATTTAAGACATACCAGGTATTTCTGGGAGTAACCACCACTACACTAATGGATGCCATTACTTATGGAAAGATATACCATGCAACACACCAACTCTGCCCAGCATTTCGTACAAAGCCATCAGAGTGGCAAGTGATTTCCTTCAGCTTTCCTCTCCTTAACTAATTACATTTATCACCAGACTAAATAACAGTTACAGGGCTGAGATGTACAAGAATTGTAGTCAGTAGACCTTGCCAACACGCCAAGGAGGTTTCCCCGAATGGTAAATATAGACTGATACATTTCAAACTTTTGCATAGAATCTATCCAACTCCAATAAGCATAGCAAGGAGCGCGCCTATGCGCGACACCATGTTATAAAACTGTGGTGCCCAAGGAGCAGAGTATATACATATGGAATGGCTTTGACCTGGCATGGGTGCCTTCTGAGGACCAATAACACAAGCTATGGAAATTATGATGACACGAATTCCAGATAACCCCCAGCGTGGTGCTACTTGGATGTGTGAAAGCAGTTCCAAACGAATTTGGAAAACTGTCAGTCACAGCAATACGGTTAGGCAAACGTAGCGTCGCAGAGGGGTGGGGGTGGGGATGGGGAGGTGGGGTGGGATGGGAAGGGATGGGGAGGTGGGATGGTGGGGTGGGGTGGTAGAGGCCCTCCATTTCCAGACTGGCTCAAAGAAACAACTGTGAGAAGCAGTCCGTGGGCGTACTTGTCCATGCTGAATGATACATGAGCAGTCTACTGTTGTCAACTTATTCATATGTAGTGCAGTTATTGCATGGGCTTGGGCATGTTCTACATTACATTACCTGTAGGCTTCCAGAGGACGTTGGTCCTGTGCTACTAGATACATGAATCCAATCCTATTGAGCTTGGTGTCTCTGCATGGGTTCTCAGTATAATTATTTGCTAACACTGAAAGCTGTAGGTATTTATGTATGTGAATGTGCATAATGTGCAAATGCACTTATTATTGTTTGGCAGAATAGCGGACTAAAGAAAAAAAAGGGAGATTGTGCTTCAGGACAGATTTACACCATTACTTATAAGCATTGACTGCATCAGCATATGTGCACCATAACTCATTATCCTAGCACATTTTCTCATTTGCACCACGACTGAGATATCAAATGGGCAAGGTTTGCATCATTACACATTAATACCCTGTAAAGATCAGTTTTAACTCACTAATACTGCCACACATTTTCAAACAAATCAAAACAGGAAAGTCATTTAATTCTAAACAATGTATCTGCTCCTTCCTCTTTATTCCAGCCCAGGCAAGCAGTACCATAGTTTATAACGACATGCCCCTTTGAAGTTAGCTAAACGGGTTCAGTATCTCAAGATGTAAAGGAACCTGTAAACTGAGCAGGCAATTTGAAATAGTTTATACACCTGCACCTTACTGAATTAAATCACATCACTTAAAAACACTTTTAAATATATACCATTTTGCCAAAAACAAACATGTGAAACAGGAACTTTCACACACTGTGGTCAATCTTCCCACATGTTAATGAACAAGTTATTTATCTTTGGTAACGCCTTATCTGGTAGAGATTATCTAGCTGCAGAATACTTACCTTGGAATAATCTCCAGGCGTCAGACACTGGCAGATGGCGTCGTTTGGCCTCTCATGCCATAGACCGCGCCGTAAGTGAAGTGAGCGTTGCCTATATAGGCACCACTCCAGCTTCTTTTCAAAACATTCCATGCCAGGAGCTCAGAGCCACTTAGAACACGGACCACTGGTGTATGAAATAAGGGCCCTGAAAAGGCCTGTACCTAAAATTCCATTCGTAGTTGGGGAGGGTGAGTGTCTGGGATTGGCAATGGGAAGGAGTCCATGGGTGGATAGAGCATACCAGATGAGGCGTTACAGAAGGTAACTAACTTGTTAATCTGATAGAGACTTCTTGCCACAGATTCCTTACATTAAATAGATACCCAACTGATACCTAGCCGGAGGTGGGTCTGCGAACCAGAATTAAAAGTATTGGTGCAATGCTACCATCCAGGCTTCCAGGTCTAGGGCAGACAGGATTTAAGCAAGCATGAGCATTTTCCATCTCCCCCTTTTGAGGAAGAAATTGAGGGCTTAAATCTAGGATAAAACAAAGGATTCCGTCCCTTTTGGGTAAGAGAAAGTAGCAGGAATAACTAAAACAGCAGCGACTTCCTGACTGAGTAACGAGATGTGGTCCACCGTCCGTTTATTGCAAATAGGCGACATAGGAGGAGTGATAGTCACAAAGGAGAGGGAAGAGCCTCTTTTGGATAATCTGGAGAGCCCAACAGTCAGATGTTATTCATGTCCACTGGTGCAGGTGATGGCATATTCTGTTTCCCACTAAGTGAACATGGTGGTCGTAGAGTAAAATAAAGGAGACTACCTGACACACTAGGCCTGTAGATGCAGTGTCCTAAGCCAAGCAAAGACTAAGATATACCCTTTACATGGTGGCTGGGTGGTTGGAGACATGGCTGGAAACCCCTTCTGGGCCACAAAAGGAGCAGAAGCCATGCAGTTGCTAGCAAGGGGCCACTGAAAGGCCGAAGGACCTGGCCATAACCCTGTGGTCTTTGAAGCGATCCAGTGTGAAGTGGTGTGTCTCAGAGGCTACCGACGATAAATCCGCTCTGCCTAGTGAATTGACTGTATCCAGCCCACAGCATAAGGTGAACATTTCTGCATCTCTCCCATCACCAAAAGCTTGAGAGAGTACGGATCGGGCCCCCTTTGAGACCATAGGCAGCTCTGCACAACAGAGTCCAAGAGCAAGTGGGATTATCAGCCCAAAAGGCCGTGCCTGGCTAGTGGATGACAACTTTTTTCCTCACCAAGGTATACAGCTTCTTGGATTCCCTGTCTGTGGTAATGATAGGGAATGCACAGGGGTTCAATTTGGAAGTGGAGGGTTGAACCACCAAGCTGTCCAGGTGGGGTGTGTTCTGAGAAAATTAGGGTTCTAGGGGTGGGGCAATGCTTTCTTTGTAGTGTTATGTTTTACTAAGTGCTTTCAATAAAAGCGAGTAATAAACAAATGCTGCTGCCATACACGCGGACATATTCAAAATCATACTCTAAAAAGCAAGGGCAGTTGAGTCCGTCATATAAACGTTATGTTTCAGATTCATGCCAAGAGCAGATTATTTTCAGAGAAAAAAAAACATGCATAAACATGCTCACGCTGTAGATTGTGGTCATTTTTTACTGCAGTTATCAAACACTCTAGCATTACAACGAGCTGTTAAATTCCTCTCTGGAGAAAGATCAAGCAATTTTAAGACTTTCAACATGTCAAGTCCCAACATGCAGGAGCAGAATGTATCACCTCATTTGGTCCGTGTTAACAGTTTTCTTTCGCTCACAGCATGAACACCAATAGAATTAAGCACAGTGTTGGCTTCCTAGGGACGCTTTATCTGCGTTCTGCCACAACACGAAGTTACTGGTTTCCTCTTGCAGACAAACAATAGAATGCCAGTTAGCCATGGGAAACATCCTGCTACATACCACTTACATTTTTATACACAATTGGTCGGACTCCCCAATTATGTGCGTTCACAAGAATTTGTTTTAAAAAAACAGAACAAAAAAAAAGGGATGAAGATTATAGCGAAAACGTAACAAATCAACTAGAGAAATCCGAAAGTAGTTTCAACCCAAAGGGTTACCCATAACTGATAGCAGCCCTTTTCCTTATGTTTTTTCTTCTACACAAATAGGTTGCTCCGCACTCAGCAACAAGAGGGGGAAAAAACATTACAAAAATATACAAATTCAATGTAGCAGTGAATATTAAAGCACTGCATTTAATTGCCAACGTTAGCAAACTGCAGTTCCAAAATATGTAAACACTTTTCTACTCAAATTGCATTTAGCTAGTGTTTACTACATCATCTAAAAACTATATTTTTTTTAGTCTGGGCACAATCAAACGTAAGGAAATACTCATCTAATCAAAAGGCCAGTGTCAGCCGGTAATTTTCAAGCAGGGGGCGGGGCACATGCACACTAACACCCATGCAATCACACACATACTCTTCAAGTTTGCCTCCTGCCAAAAACAGTAAAGAAAAAAAAAACGCAATGTGGACTAGTACAAAAACTCATCAGCTGTTTCGGGGGGGGGGGGGGGGGGGGAGAGAAGGGATTAGATTTTCTTTTGGGTGGTGGAGGGGGTTAAGGGATGTGAAATAGTAGGAAAATATCACCACGTAAATGCGGCAAGGAGCGAGAACAACCTTAGCTTTATTTAATGTTGATTTTAAATTTGCTATCACACAAGTATCTACCAAATTCAGAGCTAAACTAAATTAGGTGGGGGGGGCAATGAGATCTTTGGAAATACTACTGCCCCTCTAGATTTAGCATTGTTTTGAAAATACCAAAGTAGATAATATCCGTCAAAAATTGCTGAATAAATCAAAATCTGATGGACCACAAGTATCAACCAACATATTAACATTTCACTTGCTCGGCCGAATTAATCTTGTGGGAGTAGTTCAATACCTGGCAGGACTGGACAATCATTACTTCTGTAAACAAAGTGGTCATATGAGCCAGGATTCGAAATCCAAAACATGCATCTAATCCTGAGAATTTTAAGACAGAAGGCTTATGCTACTTACCCAGTAAGCATCTGTTCTTGGCATGTAGAGCTGTAGATTCACATGCTTTGCACACTCCAGCCATCTAGTGTTGGGTCCATATGTTTTCAAGTTGTTTTTCTTCGAAGAAGTCTTTCCAGTCACGAGGTAAGGGGACTCCTCCTTTCGGTGCTAGTGCACATGGGCATCGACTCCATTGTTAGATTGTTTTCCCGCAAGAGGGTGAGAATGGGGTAAGTGAGTGTAGTACAGAGAGGTCCATGCGTATGTAATGTAAATAGTGAAAACTGCAACAACTACAGGTGTCCAGGGAAGTGGGAAGGGGCATGTGAATCTACAGCCCTACATGCCAAGAACAGAGGCTTACTGGGTAAGTAGCATAATCTGTACAATGCATGTGTGCTGCATAATATATCAGTATTCTCCCAAAGCTGTGGCTAACCAGTAGATGTTGCAACTGTTTGAAAGAGTGTCCTTAGCACTGCTTGCCCTACATTGGCTTGTTGGCATGCTAACACATCCACACTGTCGTGTTTGGTAAATATGAGAGGTGTGGACCATGCTGCTGCTTTACAAAATGTCAGCTATAGAGAGGTTACCTAAAAAGGCCATAGACGCTCCTATTTTAGGACTGGAATGTGCTCCAGCAGTATACCGTTTTTAGCTTTAGCATAGCAGGTTTGAAAGCATTTAACAATCCATCTTGTAATACCAGATTTAAAGATAGGATTGCCTTTGTGAGGTGTAGCAAAAGCAACAAACTGTTGTTTTGTCTTACAAAAATAATTTGTCCTTTCAATAGAATACAATAACCCTCTTCTGACATCAAGAGTATGAAGAGCTCTTTCTGCTACAGAGTCAAGTTAAGGGAAGAACACAGGGAACTCAACGGTTTGAAGATGAAAGAATTTAAGGTCAATGCTTGTAGCTCACCAACTCTCCTCAATGAAGTTATCGCAATGAGGAAGGCAACTTTCTATGAAAGAAACTAACGGAAAGTTGTGTAATTGCTCAAAAGGAGGACCCATGAGCAGTGTAAGCACAATGTTTAGATTCCAAACTGGTGCAGGAGGTACCATAGCTGGTATTACTCGTATTATTAGCTTTAATTATTGGGACTTTGAATGTCGATGTTGCCTGTTTTGCAAATATGCAGCTACTGCCGCAAGATGCAATCAAACGGAAGTGCAGGCTAGACCACCACACTGTAGATGCAAAAGGTAACCAATGAGATTTTGAATAGAGGCATCTAATGGATCAATATTGTTATTGGTATAATATACAACACATCTTTACCATATTGCTGCATAACATGCTCTGGGAGTAGGCCTTCTTGCTTCCTTGAGAATAGTCAAACTCTGGTGGCAAGTTTAGATAACAAAACTAAGACTACAGCAGCCAAATCGCTAGACTAAGCTCCTTGGGGTTTGGGGGTCTGACTTCTCCATGGTTCTGCGTGAGAAGGCTGGAATGGAGATGCAGTTTTTGATGTGGAACCACTGATTGTTAAAAAAGTGTGGTGAACCATGGTTGATGGGCCCAAGTGGGAGCCACTAGAATCAGTATGAGGGATGTTTGCCTGAGCCGCCGAACCAGAAATGGAAGGCGCAAGAGAGGCGGAAAAGCGTAGGCAAATGTCCCTGACCAATTCATCCATAGGTCATTTCCTTTAGATAGAAATTGTGGGAATCTGGAGGCGAAGTTTGAGCATTTTGAGTTGTCCACTGTGGCAAACAAACAATTTGTGGGAATCCACATTGTTAAAAGTATGGAAGTGGAACTTGGGAATGAAGTTCCAGCTCGTTTATTTGTTGCCGCCTTCTGGAGGTCGACAATTTGATTTTTCATTCCTGGGAGGTGCTCTGCCAGAAGATGAACTCTGATGAATTGCCGGATGCCAAATGGTCAGAGAGGCATGACCATTTCAGAGAATGTGCCTCCCCACCAACTGTTTTTGTACATAGTACATAGCTACCATAGTCTGTGCAGGCTAGGACAATTTTACCCTATGAGGTGAAATGCTAGATACACAACTAGAAGTTATAAATAGTTGATGTGAAGAGTTCTGTACTTGTTGTCCCATTTTTTTTTTTTTAAATAGACTTTATTCCATTTTTACATTCCATACAAAGGTATCGCTCATAGGTTCGCATAAAGAACAACGCAGTTGTGCAACTCATCCTACAGTTATAACCCCACCTTATCTCGTCCCCATGTCTCGTCGGATCGTTCAGGCCAACAGTTCCTTCCCTACAAGGGGAGTAGTCCAGCATGTGCCTTAGACGAATCGCATCCAGCTGTTGGGTGAGCCCGAAGAGGCTGTGCCAAGGTATCCCAGGGCTACATAAGCACTACAAGCATCTGCAAACCATACCAATTAACCAGGAAAGGAACACCCCTTCCCCCAACTCATATCCCCACCCCTACCCCAATAGCCCCCCTCCCTCCTCCCCTCAGACATGCTGCTCTCCCTATCAGCACTCTCGCTATACAATAAGTGTGTTCCATTATCCACGGAGTACCCAATGGCATTGATCCAGGTCGCACTTGGGTGGGTGCATCTGCTTGGCCCTTTCTCTATCTACCCCTGCCCCCTGCGGCCCAAGATTATGTTCTCCCGCATCACAAGGGTGATCCCAACCATCCACACTATCAATCTTCATCATCCATCGGGTTCTTAAGGAGATCCACCATCGCCACCCAAGCTCTCGCCGCGTCCCACAGCTTGTCAATCAGTTCTCTGGGCTAGCTGGAGCCGAAGGGTCCCTTCACAGTCTGCCCATTTTATTAATTCCTGGAGCCAACGCGTCACACTGGGGCCTGTGACTGCCTTCCAATGGCTGGTAATTTCATGCTTGGCTAGTTAACCCCAGGTCCAAGAATCTGCTAGTGGTCTTATTGCGGGAAGTGTGAGGAAACCAATGCAACAGGCACACTCCTGGAGTGGTCTGCAACTCCCTATCGGTCACCTCTGTCAGTTTGGCCATGACCTCCCCCCAGTATCCCTGGAGTAACCGACAATCCCAGAACATGTGCATGAATGCTGCATCCTCCAACCTGCACCACGGGCAGGCCGTGTGGGAGCCAAAAAAATTCATTAATTTTGCAAGGCGTAAGATACTTGTACTTGTTGTCCCATACACCTAGAATTGTCAAATTGTGAAGATGGGCACCCCAACCTGTGAGAGATGCATCTGCTGTTAGCACAATCTGTGGAACAGGGTTGATGAAGGGCTGTCCTTTTGATAAGTTTTGGGTGTTCCACCATTGCAGAGAGAGTTGGGTGCGGCTGTCTACCAACACTAGGTTTGCTAATTGACCCAGAGACTGATTCCACTGACGTGCTAAACACTCTTGTAGAGGACACATGTGTAACCTTGCATGCGGCACTATTGCAATGCATGATGCCATCATTCCTATGAGTTGCATGAAAGTCCTGACTTAAGTATTGATTGGTCTGAAACTGTAGTAGCAGAGTCTGAAAGTTTCGAATTCTGGCTGCACTGGGAGAGACTAGAGCAATGCAAGTGCTTAGAGTTGTTCCCAGATAGGTCTGCATTTGTGAAGACTGAAGAGGAGACTTCTGTGCACTGATCAGGAAACCCAATTGGTGGAGTAGTTAGAGTATGCTGTAAACACTTTTGGTGTGTGCTGGCTTACTTTAGCCAGTCGTATAGGTATAAGACATGAATCTGTCTTCTGAGATGTGTTGCCACTATTGCTAGACATTTTGTGAATATTCTGGGAGCAGTAGTTACTCTGAATGGGAGTACTTTGAACTGAAAGTGTTTTCCTGCTATCACAAATCTGACGGGTGTGGAATTTATTAAAATATCTACTTGTCCATGGGGCAGGTTGCTTCATAAACCTACTTGTCCTGTAACAAAATCCACTTGTCCCTTTGGTGCCATGTAGTGCTGCCATAAATTATGGCAGCAATCTCATTATATAAGAGCTCTTATATAGCCTCTCTGATTATGCCAGGGCATATCCCATAGTAGTGTTTGAATACTCGTAATCATTTTATGTTGCCACGTTTCTGCAGCTCCACATACTGGACTGAAGATGGTGGTAAGCAGTAGTTCCAGGCTTGGAATGCCCTAGTGTGTCTGTGCAAACCTAATAACTTGCATGTTTTAGGGTTTTCAACAAATCTTCTCTAATCTTTCCCATACTGAGAAATGTTGGAAATTTACTCCCGAGAGTGGCAGACGTAAACCTTCTTTCAGAGTTGGGAAAAAGGTAGTTGGAGAGAAAATGAACTTTCAAACATCCAGGTTTTCACTTGAGCAAATCTACACATGTGAATTCCCGAAAGCCATATACCAAAGGTGCACTTTTTAGTCTTTCTTTAATAATTGGGCCAAAATTTGGTCTGGCGTTAACCATGACCTTTTGTGTTTATTAAAATTCTCGCTCTCTGAATTGGCTGGCTTCACTGTGAGTGACAGCATTCTGCTCTTTCACAAGAAGCATATCGGTACACAAAGAGGTTATGTTCAGTGCTAGTAACTAATGTGGCAGTGTGTGCTTTTTTGAGACCAAAAACAATTTTTGCGTTTGCCAAGGTTTGTTATAATGGTAAGGGCCTGGCAGCTCTCACATCAATAAGGTTTTACAAAAGCCATGCCAAAACAAGTCACACAATGCCAAAACTAAAAAGCGGACCACCAATGTCAGACCTTCTGCTTTGCCAATGCTGGTTTATTTTTGTTTCCCATAATCTTATTGAAACTGGTTACACGAATTTTCCAATATGAATATTTTTGAGAAATACTAGCATGCATCAACACATTTTACTAAATGATGCTGCAAAGAAATGGTACCTGAAATTTTACAGTAGTTTAGCAAAATGTTATTTCCCTACTTTCTTTTTTTAGGAACATTTTATATTGAAAGCAAAGAAACATTAAACTTGCTTTCAAGCTTCTACAAATATTTGCATCTAATCAGAGAGCATTCTGTGAGCATCCTGCAGAGCCTCATGATGCTAAACTTTGAAACCGTGTGTACACATTTTCATACTGGAACCACTGTCAGTAGTGCAGTCAGAACGTACATTTACTTAGAGCGCTCTCCCTAATAATAAAGGCTTTCAATTAATGAACCATAACTACAAGTTTTGAACAGCATTAACACATGCACACAAATATTAACTAAACTACAGGCAGTACCCTTCCCCGATCCTTAATGTGGTACTGCAAACTGGCAGTCAAAAGGTGTGTGCTGCAGGGGGTTGGGCCTACTTGTCCCAAGGACAAAATACACATTAAAACTTGTTGCCCTTGACCCCAAACAATATGTTCTGGGCGTCGGGCTATAGGAATTCTACATCCCTGTCTGAGATACTTGCGATGTGCCGGGTGAACCAGAACGTGAAAGTATACGTTTTAAGTCCAGTGTGGACATAAAATCGCCTTGTTGTAGAAGTACTGGTTGAAGTGTGACCATGTGGAAATGTTCTGCTAGTATGTACAGATTTAACATCCTTAGATCCAAAATTGGTCTTAAGGAGCCGTCCTTTTTGGGGATTAGTAAGTACAGAGAGTAAACCCCTGAACCTTGGTACTGTAACATAACTGGTTCTATGGCTCCTTTTGCTAAAAGAGCTTGTACCTCTTGTTTGAGAAGCAGCAGGTGCTCTGGTGAGTGTGTGTGCGAGGTGGAATACTGGGAGGCTTGCTGGTGAGCTCCAATAACCATGTTGGATAATGTCTAGCACCCATTTGTCTGTTGTTATGGATTTCCAAATGGGGAAAAATTGTTGAGGTCTTGCCCCATCAGGAGTTAAATGATCGAGGGGTAAGTTTAGGCAAGTCACAGTTTATTGGGGAAACAGGAGTTACACGTTGGCGTGTTCTTACCCCTACATTTGAAATGGTTTTCTTTGTACCCTCCTCTGTAGAAGCCTCTAGAGGCAGAGGGTTGCATATTAGACCCTAATGCTTCCTCAAAAGTCGGAGGATGTAGTTTTGGACCCTGCCCTGTAAAATGAGCGGCGAAAGGAGCCTCTACTTGATGAAGACTGAAGTACTCCAATGGATCTCGTCACTTCCGTGTCTTTACATCTTTTCTACAATCTCATCAACTTGAGGTCCGAAAAGAGGTTGCTTGTCAAAGGGGGTATTTAAAATAGATTGTATGCCTGGCTTAGGATTTCAGGTTTTAAAACGGAAGTCCAGAAGACGTAAAAGAATGCTGGTGTTAACTTTTCTTGCTGCAGTGTCAACAGCATCTAGAGGACATCTAATAGAAGAATTACACGCTGTAATGGTGTACTGGAAACTGATCCTGCCCGCCTCTACCTGCAGGACAGCGCGCCCCCAGACATCACTTCTGGTGGGGTTGTATCGCTTCTACTGGGCTTGTAATACGGAAACACTGCCGCCCAGCAGTCTTTACACACCTCTGTCTTTCTGCTGCTGCAGGTGAGCTCCTTTTGACTGTGCGATCTCTGCTTTACCGAGCTGTCCTAACAGGGAGAGAGCGCGTTGCTGGACGCACCACACCCCGGGGAAGGAAAAACAATGGTAGTTGCAAGGAAGTAAGGCTTGCCCTTGGTGGGTCTGTTGCAGAAGCGTGCTTTCAGCATCTGACTTTGTGATGTATGTTGCAGGGAACAAACAAATCTGAGGAAACGTTTCTGTACGCTTTTTATTTCATTGTCTTCTTGTGACGAATGTCTGCAATAGAGGTGTAACTTAAGTTGCAGCAACCTGTGTGGACAAGTAGGTGCTGTTTGGAGAGATTTGCATCAAGAACTACTTGTTCACCCCCCAGTCAACCTTCATTTAACCCTATTAATTGCTTACTTCTCTAACAACCCCTTATTCTGTATGCATTTTCGACTCTAGGTAATCTCTCGGTTTGAGCGGTCAGCGGTGTTTGCTTTCTTAATGCTTATTTACTGCCCCATTTTTTAAAAATGATTATACCTCAGGAGCAGCTTATTAAGTTTCGAGTCGAGCGGAAGGTTGTTAAAACATGGGAATTCAAACAAGCAAAATGAAGCGAGACACAAATGCATAAAATGAATGCACGGAAAAACAACCTCATGCTTCAAACGTAATTCTTCTGTTGCTTCCTTTATTTGACTTAATGACCCCAGTTTAGTTTCTACATTTCCAGTGGCCAATGCTGCACATGGCAGTGACTCTACCCTTCTGCATTTACTTTACCTATATAGCTTTTTGCTAAATAGGTGCTATTACCACTATGGGACTCTCTCCTTAGCAACCAGGCAAGTAATTAACCAGATATTAATGTTGCCTTTTCTTAAATAATGACCAAGTGAAATTTGTGAGCCACTTGTCACAAAATGTTAGTTTTATTTACTTTCGGGGCTTGCAAAAGACTAAAATAGGTCAGTATTTATGATTTTTCATTTAAAAAAAAAAAAAGATAAAAGTGAAGTCATCGGGTTATTAAACTGCCACATGTTTCACTTAAAAAAACACACTTAAAGTGCAGTTACAGTCGCAAATTAAAACAATAAAAGGCACTGAAATGTGCAAGTTTGTGGTTAGTACCGCAGTCCATAACTCTCACAAAGAAATTCAAACCGTAACTGGCACACCAAATCCAGTGCCCAAGACATCACCCTCAATGTGACAGACATACATATGTGAGCAATCTTAAAAATAACATACCACAATACCCTAAACACTACGAAAGACACAACTATAAATGCAGTATTGTGTTTTAAGTATGTGTTATTTAATTATATGGTTCTCTTAGATAGTATTTACTGGGATAAATATTGAGGTCCTGCAGCAATGCTCCCCATCAGTCCGAATGCAAACTTGCCTCCCATCGACTCACCTGGTGTAGTCACTGTTTAGCAGTCTTCTACAGCTGTTGTAATAAAGATAAACAAGCATTGGCATAGCCAATAGGTCTCACCTTTAGGACCTTATAAGTGTTTAGCCGTGCAACTGTTGATGTTGTTGCACCAAGTATATTGTGCTGGATAACTAAACACTTATAAAAGGTCCCAAAGGTGAGATCGATTGGCTATGCCAATGCTTGTCTTAAGAGGAATCTTCTACCCAATGTCCTCTGAACTAACGTTCCTTTTTGAAGGAGTTTTAACTAAAATGTGTGCGGTGTCTGAGTTGATGTATAGCTTTTTATGTTTCGGGTCTAATCTGTCCGTCATGAGATCCAAGATCGGTTCTGGAGGATCCGGGAGATCGTCATTTGATTTCGGCACCAAAGGTTTTGGTGCCGAACCGGACTTGTGTTTTGAAGTGGAAGATTTTGGCTTTGAACCTGATTGGTCTTTGAGTGGAATGGTTCGAATCCAAAGACTGCCTCGACTCTCTCAAGCTGGAAGGCTGGACTATTTGTTTTGGTGCCGGGCCGAGGGCGGGGCGATGGAAACAGTCTCTGTGCTGATCAGGTCCAGAAGCCTTCATTTTAGTGGAAGAGAGTTTATGGGTTTAGGAAGCTTTAGTACTCACAGAGACCTATCCCACTGGAACTTCCGCGGACTCCAATTCAATTTCTACGTCGGAATCCCATTCTGGGACCAAAAAGGCCCCCTCTTCTTCCACAGCTGTTTCTTCCTGTTCACATTCTTCTGTGGAGATATCCGGACTATGTTGAGTGCTTTGAAGCTGCATTTCTCGTCGTCGAGCCAGACGATCCTGAAGGGTCTTTTTCTATCAAAACGACAGACAAGCCTCACAATGTTCTTCCTTGTGCTCCGGTGAGAGGCACAAGTTGCAGACTTGGGGTAGGTCAGTGCGAGGGTACTTCGAGTGGCACCGAGGACAGAATTGAAACAGAGTCCGTGCCATCTGCTTAAGGCTGGACCAACGCTTCTAGGCCTGAAGGCCGCCCATGAGGTTTTCAACCAAAGATGGAAACTTTGCCGACTAAACTGATAGGCGGAGAGAGGGAAACGTGTACGATAACAAAACAGTCGAGAGTACAGTGGATTGAGCACAGAGGGGAACTCGAAGGGCGGTTTCGAACCGGAGCGCAGCAATCCAAGTCCGAACCTGATGGCGTAAAAAAAACAACCTTACAATGGAGTGGATTCCCATACGCACAATCACCGAAAGGAGCAGTCCCTTTACCTTGTGACTAGGAAAGAGAAATTCTTCTAAGAAAAAAAACTTGCCAACATCCGGACCCAACACTAGAGGGCAGGAGTATGCAAAGCATGTGCATCTATATCACACATGCCTCGAAAATTACATTCTGGTTTGAGTGAAACTGGACCCCAGCTTGCAACTTCTTCACTCTGAACTAATAACCTGAACCAACAATCTGTAAATTTGCTTCACTCAAGATAAAACTTGTACAAGACAGTAGAATCAAATGAGAATGTGTATTCAAAACAGCATTTAACATAAATTGTCAAATATTTGCTAACCCAACAGCAAAGCGCATACTCAACATCAAAAGTAGCAGACATGCATGCAGGAAAGAATTGCTAAAAAAAAGTTATAAAAAATAAATAAAGACCTAAAATCCAAAATTGCGACAGTCTCAAAAATACCCTAGAGAACACTTGAAAATCTACAAAAATCGAATTACAATGCATATTCTGACACATCTAGGGTGTAGTGACAAATTTCACTTATGTCCCATCAAGAAGAGTTAATGTCTGCTGTTCTATGCAGTTTTCTTTTGGCTTACTTTTTCGCTGGAATGCAGTGCTCCAGCTTCTGTTTTAGCAGTAAAGTAACGAAATATGTTCATGTTCTCCCTTACTTACAAGCTGCATGAGAAGCATATCTAAAATGATGGCATAGCTTTCAATGGACCCTGAAGCCCATTACGCTTATGTACACCTCTAGCCACAATAGTTATCCCCTTTTCCATCCACACACCTTAGGTCAGCAAAATGCGGCTTAGTTAAAGTTAGTTCATTTAGGTAAAGTTTATGCAAAATCACTGGTCACAGAACAGGTTATGGAAGATGGCCATGCTTTTGTTTTGAAACAATAAAAGAATGAACTAAAGAACCCAAATCGTCATGAAGGTAATTTCCACTACCTCTATAGTTCTGCCATCCTCGTCTCAAATTGGAGGACAAATTACATGGAAATTCATTATCCGGGGAGATGCTTGCTCAGAACCACAATGGTGGCACACCGGTTACACATACCTACCTGTCTAAATGTAGCATGTCTCACAAATAAGGTAGGGAGAGAACATTTTAAAGATCACTGTAAAAAACTACAAATACTTGTTTGTTGTTCAAATCTTTACTATCGAACATTAAATCTGGTTAAACAAAATACAGAAAATATATTAAAAAGAAAAATAACAGATACAAATGGCAACATACATGTCTATACTGCAGCTTATCCAACTATTTGGGAGAAAACTTAATTGGAATATTTGACAGCATTATTAGCCTTTTTATCTAATATTTCCCAGTAGTGAATACATTTCTCATTGTGATGTTATATATAATAATTGGAAAGCTTAACGTTTATTGTCTTTACTATAAAGGCATTAACCATCTTGAGTAGCAAAGGATGCTTTTGGGACTAGAGGAGAAATTTTATTCAAAGACAAGGAGACCGTGCAATATGTAAATCTCTAACTGTTTCCTAGCAGAAGCAATTAGAGGTGACACAACAAGGAAAAATGATGTGACTGGTGGTATAAGAGAGGATGACTAAGAGCCACACTCCCTCTCTTGTGTTGCTGCTCCTGGCAACAGATAAGTGCCCATTGTCTAAACACTCATCTTTAATATTAGTTATAATTTAAATATTTATTCTCAAAGTATTCTACATTACATTTCACATCACGCTTTATCACATGTACCAATATCAGCATCTATTCCCAATATCCACTAAAAATCCTTCTTACACTAGCTACAATGCTTTCACTTTGTGGGTAAACAATATTTAGACTGAGCGGTCTCCTGTAATCTCGCCGCTCAATCCTCATCTTCATGGCACTAAAACATGATCTTACTTTTCCTGCCTTCGCTACCACTCCCGCTTTACCCCTGCTGCCATAGTCATCTATTGTACATTGCGTCACCCCAGAAATTCTACTTCTCATGCTTATTTAGCCTACTGCTCCTACAGCACAAATAAATTGGCCCTCTTAAGCTTCCTGAGTTCTGCTGCAATCCCACTGCTCACACTAATCAAGTCACCCACTCCTTATTCAGCAGTGATGCCGGCCTCTACGGTCAATATAAATTTACCGCTCAAGCTTCTGTTGCAATTACTTTGTTGGAGTCCTACAGGTTCTTCTAAAGCACTAACACATTTAGCGTGGACATGCAGATAACGGACAACAAGCCCTCACATATGAAAAGAAAATAAAAGACCCAAAGTTACGCGTTTTAAAAAGGGAAAGTGTTACCTCCTGACCCTTTCCTACTCTATACCAAAGCACCGAATTGGCACATCTTCAGCACTACAGGGTTTTCCCCAAGATCAGGTTGACACGAGAGGGCGCTAATAAAGCAGACTCATCACCTTCATCTCCCCTCCATCTCCCAGCGCCAGGTGAAGAGGGCGATTAATAAATAGCTCAAGCACCCAGTTTTAGTCCTACCTAGATAAATTAGGCTCAACGTGACTTTTTACCTTGGGAGTTCTCCCAGATGTCAGATTTTTCTGGCACTCCCTACAAGACCTCATATAAGCGCAAGCACTGGCTCCATACCTTCCCTGGGCTAAAGTTGTATTCTCCCATTCAGGAAGATGCATCCCCCTCAACCTTCAGGCCTAATTATGGAAGGCAGATGGGGATGACTGATGCCCCAAAGGACGAACCCTCCAATGTTTCACTTTTGAGCAATAATAATGTGCCAGGTGCTGCGCTCAGTCTTTGGACTATTTCTTCCTTACCACCTCCCAGACACCAAAATCTTCCATCTCGGATTTGTTGAGTAAGCCCATGTCCGATCAGTTTGAGTTAAGAACGCTAAATTCAGGAAATGGTATCTCTCTCTTCCCATGTAGCAGAGTGTGTTCGCTGCTGGTCCGCAACAACCTTAGACAAACAAGTTAGGGGCATTATGCACACAGACTGTCCTCGCCCGCTCAGGCAAAGAAGGTTTATTTATGGTATTTATAGAGCGCACAGTGACCAGACTGGTATTCTGGCACGAACAGCAGTAATTATCTACAAGAAGGAAGAAAATTAAAAAAAACCATACCAAAACGCAGCATTAAGTTAAGTAACATCAAGAACAATTCTTATTTCGGAGAACAGCCAGGTCTTCAATTCTTTCCTAAATTTCAGCAAGTCTGTTGAGGTTTTTAAAACAGAAAAATACATGCTGTTCGAAAGCTGTGCAGCTTTCACTGTCAAAGCGCGGCCCGGCCCCCTTGTCTAACTGTTAGAAATGGGGGTAGGTACCTTTGTCCAAATAGGGACACTTGCTTCTAGTCAGGGAAAGGAGGATGCACACTCTAGACAACCCCTGCTCACCCCCTTGGTAGCTTGGCACAAGCAGACGGGCTTATCCCAAAGGCAATGTGTAAAGTATTTGTACCAACACTCAGAGTAACAAAGTGATAACACCACGTATGGACCCCACACCGGTTTAGAAAAGTAAAGTCTCTTTACTCAACTTAAGACCAAAACGACCAAAACCAACATACAAGTATTAAGAAAAATTATTTTCAAAATGTTTTAGCAACCGAGTCTATAGAAAAGTATGGGTGCGTGATTTCTGTATTTGTCATTGCAACAAAATTCACGAAGCCAAACAGCTACAGCGATGGGAAGCATCAACAAAGAGATGCATCAATTCCTGAGACTTTCGTGGATGGAAAGGGACAGGTCTGCTGGACACAGGGGAGCGGTACGTATGGTCTGGTCTGTAGGGGGAAGCAATGCGTAGATTTTGAGACTAGTACAATCCACGGGTGATGCGACGGGGAAAACTTGCGGCACAGGGACGATGCGTGGAAATCCGGGATGTGTCGGCGAACAATGCGGCGAGTGACGCTGTGTTTATTTCTTCGAAAACAAAACCACTGGGTATGGGCTCCCACAGGCATCGCTCGCCACAAGTATATAATGAACAAAAAAGTTGCAAATGCCGCTAATTTCCAAATTGAACGTTAGTTATATAAACATACGAATGAAACAATATGTTGATTGAATTAAATTCCACTTATTTTAATTTCTTTATATTTTCAATTAAACACTTCTATTTTGAAAGTGATTTTCACAGATATTCTACAAATATTAAAAACCTGGTGTGCACAACAAATAACATATACAGTGCTTACAAACTCATTAAATATTTACAAATTATACAACTTATTCACCATTCAATCATCATTCATACATCACTCATTCCACTACAAACCACAACAACTAACAACAAAACATAAATGATTCGAAAAATGCTGTAATGAATCTCCAGCAACAAAAGCCAATGTTTTTTCACAATGAATTGAATATATACAATAGTTCCTTTATCAGTAAATCATTTATAATTTTTTTGGCTGTTAAAGGGTCTACGCGTTTCGAACTACTGTTCTTGCGTAGTGCTCATCAGGACCAATCTCACGCTCAACTGAGCAAGCTGGAGAAGTTGTAATCCCAGTTTGGGGATGTTAGATGGCGTTTCGGACTGGCCTGGCTCGCCTGTCTGTTCAGGCGGGTCAGGCGCGTTGTAAGTTTAAGAAGATCAGTCGGAACGTTTTTTCTTTGTCTTTGCCGGTGTCGGTTTTAGTAGGTAGTGGCTGTTACACGTCTGTCTCCACGGGCGTCCAAACGCTGCACTGATTGTTTGCACTTCCTGGTCCACATGTGTTTATTTCTTCAGCAACGCTCCCTCAATGCGTTGATTCTTGCAGCCGCGACAGGCCCTGCGAAGGTTTCAGCAGCGGTGCGGGGAGACTCTTCTCGCACCACAGTGTTGCGTCTGAATTTTTTTTGCAAGAAGAGTGATGCGTCGATTTTCTTGATGTTGCTCTCCAGCTCCCAGCAGCAGAAACAACCTCCAGAGGCCACACACAGTCACAGGCACTCCTGGCAGGTCAGAACTCCCAGCAAGGAAGTTCAGGGGAGCTGGGGGTGAAGTCTTTGTGTTCCTGAGACTTCAAAACAGGAGGCAAGCTCTACTCAAGCCCCTGGAGACTTTCCTCAAGCAGGGGACACAGTAAAGTCCTTCTCCTTTCCTTGGCAGAAACAGCAACTGCAGGCCAACCCCAGACACATAGCAAGGGCAATACTTCTCCTTAGTTTATCCAGCTCTTCTCCTTGGCAAAGGTTCCTCTTTAGTCCAGAAGTAGTCTAAAGTTTTAGGTCTAATACTTATACCCCAAAATGTCTTGGTTCTCTTTGTGCAAGGGTTTCTGAGCCCAGTCCAAACCAGTTATTTCCTCTCTGGTGCAGATGCCCAGCAGGAGGTAGAGACAGCATTGTGTAAGGCAGGCAGGCCTCATTAGGGTGCAAGGGAAATCTCCTCCCACCACTCTAAATGCAGACCGGGCCTATTCAGGCGCTAGTGAGAACTGCTCCCCTACTCTGAATGCAGCCCAGGTCTATTCAGCCGAGCCCTGAATCATTCAGGAAAGGCAGGACACACAAACGCCTCCTCTCCCCCAGTGGCTGTCTGAGAGAATGCACCTCCCCTGCCCTTTGTCACTCCAAAACCAGACAGTCAATACACAAACAGAGGCACACAAAATGGTTTAACAAGAAAATGCCTACTTCCTAAAAGTGGCATTTTCAAACACACAATTTAAAAACCATCTTGAGTAAAAGATGTGTTATTAAATTCTGAGTTCGAGAGTCTAAACTGTATTTTTCCATCTTATCCCTATGGGAAGATACGCTTGTAAAATGTTACAAAGCATTCCCCGTTCTGTCCTATGGGGCAAGATAGCCTTTCAATAGTCAAAAGCTAAATTGGAAGTATTTCACGGTCAGGACATGTTACACATATCAGTACATGTCCTACCTTTCACAAACACTGCACCCTGCTCAGGCGGGTACCTTGGCCCACCATAGGGGTGTCCTATATGTAAGAAAGAGAAGGTTCGGGCCTGGCAAGTGGGTGCACTTGCCGAGTCGACATGGCAGTTAGCAAACTGTGCACAGGCTCTCTAGTGGCATGCCTGAGACACTGTTTCAGAACTACTCGTGTGGGTGGCACAATCAGTGCGGCAGGCCCATTAGCAGTATTTGATTTACCAGCCCCGGCACACTCAGTGCACTTTACTAGGGACTGACCAGTAAATCAAATATGCCAATTAGGGAGAACCAATCATAATAACAATTTACACACAGATCATATGCACTTTATCACTGAGTAGCAGTGGTAAAGTGCCCAGAGTCCTAAAACCAACGACAGGTCAGGAAAAAAAAAAATAGGAAGAAGCAAAATGGTTGGGGATAACCCTGCAAAAAGGGCCAAGTCAAACACTAACCTTCCGGAACTTATGCTCCAGGAAGGGCCCTTCGGTTAGCAAATGTGAATCTTATACTGGAATATATCTTCTCAGTCAATGCTGCAGAGAGACTGAATCTCTCTTCTGTAGGGCTTTTGTCACAATTCACATAGTTTAAATACAATCCTTTGATCTACCGGTAACCAATGAAGTTTCCCAAGAACATTGGAGCATTGGTTCTACTCCAGAACAAGAAACGTATCCACTGGCTTTCCTCTACAGCCATAGTCACAGCCCACATAAGGAAGCAGATCTAACCCTTAAACACTGCCAGGACCAAATACTGAACACCTCAGGTCACTCCATTTGCCTCGCATAGGCCCTTGAAAGGAAAGCAGCCACCCCGGAAGAGACAGGCCTCATGGGTGTCTCAAGCTGACCCAGCTTACCTTGGCTTTCCTAGCAGACTCACATGCATTTATCACAACAGAAAGATGGCACCCAATACTTCTGTACCTAAATCTTAAGCTTTCCGACTTATCCTCTGAGCCTGCCCAGAACCTTACAGAGGGTCAAGGCCTAAATTAGCATGAAGGGAGTCTTCTGTAAGCCACACAATTTTGCCACAGATGGCAATATATATATGTATATATTTCACAGTGGGTGCATGGGAATAATGCAGCCGACCAGAAACTGGTCCCAGGATGCTTGTTTCCAAACCAAGGAGAACCTGACCTGGCAGTTTGGGCTGGACTGCGGCACACTGTCAATCAATTGTTTTTTTTGCATTTGTCACCGGAGTGGGACGGGTATGCCCAGACGTGGGTCTCGTGCTCTCCGTGCCACTGGAGTCAAGCTAGCCTGGATGATGAGGGGTGATGCCCCTAAAACGGTCCCAGGATGCTTCTTTTTCAGTCCAGGGAGGACCTGGCCTGGCTTTTCGGGTTAGACTGATCACATTGGGCAGGGTCAAGACTGATTTGCATATGGCTGGGTCTCGATTCGAATGGCATGGGAAGCAAAAAAAACGATGGATTTAGGCCCAGATCTCTGTACTAGGAGTGTATTTTTGCTATTGTGCAGCGTTCTGTCCATCAATTGTTCTTTTTGCAACAACCAGAAGGCAAGCATCTGTCATTTGCAGGATGTGCGTTTTTTCCATACTTTTAATAGAGTTAAATGTATAGTTGCATTAAAATGGACACCAGAACACATTTTGCACTAAAATGTCAGATTTCGTTTGATTACATATAATTGAGCAATTTTGCGAAAGTACAAGTAATTAAGCAAAATCAAATTAGGTGCATTTACAACACTCCTATTTAAAAGGAAATAAAATAATGCAAATGGAAAAAGGACTGGGTTCAAGAAGTGGTTCATTCTGAAGTGGTTGAGGGGAGGGGGTACCAGGGAATGGAGCTTATTGTTCTCAATGCAAAACCAACTAATCTTGCCATTATAAAATGGCGTAGTGACATGGACAGTGGGTAGATCTGGACGCGAAATGGGTAAAAATGTTCTTTAATAGCTATGATCTAATTTCTGAATTGCCGGAATTCTGGGTCAGTGTAGAAAAAAAACTGTTTTCCCTTGTTAGGTCATGCTTGCTTAATAATGGCTTTTAGCTGTCAAGCGAAACATGTCATTTTAGATTTTGCTCATTGTGAAGCTACTCCAATAATTTAGAGGGTTACAATTCAGCAATTTCAACCAGATTGTCTCAGTCAAATGTCTGTCTTCCATGCAGTCACCGCTTCAACAGCATTTACTCTCTACGCAGGTTTCTTTCATTTGAGATCACTCAGTCGCCCAGATCTGCCAAGCGGAATCCACCCCACTCGGCTGTGTTCTCAACTGACTACTAAGAGGGGTCTTAAAAACCTGTACTAATTTCTGTAGAAACTACACCATAAGAACACTCCTGAATTTTTATGTATGCCCACTATATCCAGGCTTAGAAATACTTTAGCCAACTAGTTTCATTGAAATAAGACTGTGGACAGATATTTTAAAATGACAACGAAAGACCTGACAAGCCTGCAGGTGTTAAGATGCCTACTAAAAAGAAACCAGTCGGACTTAAAATCGAAGGCAAAAGAGCAAATGGCTCCAAAAGAGAACAAGCATTTACAATGCAACGGTTTCGCCTTTGGAAAAGTTAGAGCTATTGACATTGTAAATGACAAAATTTGTATTTATGTGTTGGTTTTGAAAACAGATAAATAAATGGCATTGTCATTTACATTGCCAATAGCTTAATCTCTCTCAAATGTGAGACCTATTGCACCCTACGGACGAGCTCAGCAGACAGCAATTACTACCACACACACACACACACACACACATCCCCAGAGCCACACACACACACCCAGAGCCAGCCACACACACCCAGAGCCAGCCACACACTGGAGCAGTCACACACACACACACTCTGGAGCAGTCACATACACACACCCTGGAGCAGTCACATACACACACACTCTGGAGCAGTCACATACACACACACTCTGGAGCAGTCACATACACACACACCCTGGAGCAGTCGCACACACACACACTCTGGAGCAGTCACATGCACACACACACACTGGAGCAGTGACGCACGCACACACTGGAGCAGTGACGCACGCACACACTGGAGCAGTGACGCACGCACACACTCTGGAGCAGTCACATACACACACACTGGAGCAGACACACACTCGGAATCAGTCACACACACACACACTGGAGCAGTCACACACGCACACATTCTGGAGCAGTCACACACACACACACACACACACACACACACACACTGGAGCAGTCATACACACACTGGAGCAGTCACACACACACAGTGGAGCAGTCACACACACACACACACACAGTGGAGCAGTCATACACACACATACTGGAGCAGTCACATACACACACTGGAGCAGTCACACACACGCCCACTGCTCCCTTTAACCACTACTGTGCATATATACAATCATGTCCACAACTGATTAACAAATCAGGCTTCAACTTCTAGATACTACATCTTACAGGCCAACAAAACTTTATAAATAACTAGACCAAAGAACTCTTAGTAATCTACAAAGAGTTCTTCCTCTCCCTCCACCATTCTTCGTGTGGTTTAAACTATACTACGTTGTACGTACCTACCTACCTTCATTTTGTTTTGTGGCATAATCAACACTTGGCACAAATACCTCCCCTACTGAATTCACCAGTTTAAAACTGACATATGCAAGCCCTCATGCACATCTTCATCAACACTATTGCGACCATGTCTTCCCTAAACATTTTCAAGCTGCAGAGGTCCGTATCAGAAAGAGTCTCTCTGCCCAACTGAATACCAATATCAGGCCTGGACTCGGGTGTGAAGTTATTGAAAATGTGTCAAAAGCACCTTTCCCTGCTCACTTAACACAGAACCTTTTCAAATGCGACTTTGTCGCTTGACTGGAAAGATCTTCTTTTCTTATCTAGCCACAAAACACTCAAACGTCATTTCACCCCAATTGCACTAAATCTCTAAACAGGTGTCTTTTTTGTTAACAACATCATGTTTCGTCTATCCATTTTTAAAAAGATTTCAGCAGATGTATTGTCTATAAAACCAGTGAGTGCCAGGGTACTCCACGGTAAAGGTGTAGCTCCAGAAAAATACAAATAAATAAAGACATCGCCTTACTTAAAACGAATTCAGAATTGCCTAAACTGTCGTGCAAAGTGGCAGTCATTTTAGGGACTGTGACTTACTTTTCATTGACGGCCTTGAAAGACAGAAAGAAACAGACATCAAAGAAACATAGAAGGGGGCGGGGGGGGGTCAGAGAAAAACTGAAAATGGTGATAAAAAGGAGAAAGCAGTGATGAAGAGGCAAAACCTGCAAAAGTGAGATGAAGGAATTGCAAGGTGTTAGAATGGGGTCGAATGGAGTTTGCACAGCCTTGTTTTTCGAAAATCACAGCATTTGGAAGCTGTGCCATTACAACCAATCCTTGAGCCCTTGAACTTTAGGAGGTGGAGAGAAGAAAGGAATCACACACACAAAATAAGCACTTCTCCCTTTCCCATTCACTTTTAACATTCTTTCGGCCCTGATAAGTACTGTCGAGATGCTGCGAGGAAGCATGAGTGTGAAAGGCACTGCCAGGAAACGGAGGCCAGAACTCTTCCTTCCTCTGCTCGCCCACTGCGGTGGCAGTTTAAGAAGCATTGCCCACCTACTGTGACTACACCTTTCAGTAAACTTTGAGAAGAGAGAGCCTTCTGGACAGATTCAGAAACCACCGAGCCTTTCAGACATGGGGACTCTGCCGTCTCCAGCTTCCGATGGTCGCTATCAGGAGAAAGGCTCCCAGGGCACGAATGCCACAGCCAGGAAACGGAGGCCAGAACTCTTCCTTCCTCTGCTCGCCCACTGCGGTGGCAGCTGCACGGCCTCACAACCTATACACTGCGTCAACAAAAATAATGCCCCAGCAGCAGCTAATTTAGCTCTCCAAAAATGGACACAGTCCATCACGAAGCGCTTTCCAAATTCACTTGGCACAAAAAAATAGATTCAGTTCTTTTCAGAGTTCCGTTTGTGCTTCTGTAGCCGAAAACCTCTCCAAACAAGCATTAAACACGGACAGGGGGCGGGTTAACGGCACACGGACAGCGAGAGGCATAGTTCGGAGCTGAGGTCAGAGCCAGGCGCACAAAGGCCCTTTTTTGAGGCCGTGAGCCGGCGATGCGCCGAGGCATTCCTTGCAGCCGAGGGCTCTTTTACCAGCGCATGAGGTCTCACGGCAAAGCGGCGCAGCAGCTTTGGGCAGAATTAAAAGCTTACGAGGAGCCGCTCTGCCCCCGCACAAGGAAGGATGATCCCAGCTTCGCAATTTGAGGAGTCCCCCCCCCCCCGATCAGGTCGAGGCACCCACTGGACAGCGGGGGTGCTGCTTGATTCTGCCCTTGGTGCACGGTCACTCGAGGGGGCCACGGACCAGGTGCCCCCCCCCTCTCTTGGGTGCCACCGCTATCCAGGAAGGGACGGGTCCGGGACAGCGAGTGAGCATCACGGGGAGAGCGAGTCCAAAGACCTGGAGGCCAGAGCCGCTTACAAAGCTGGGACTCGGATGCGGCCTGCAGCTGAACGGGGCTCGGGAAGTTTCGTGTTCTGCCACTGGAGCAGCCAGGCTGGGCTGCGGTTTCTTTTCGGAAAACTGGAGCAAATGTTTATGTGATAAATTACAGCAAACCTAACACCCATGGCAATAAACCCAGCCCTGCTCGCACGCAAGCGCCATGTACGGAATTAAAGGCAAACCACCAAGGCCGTGTTTAGATAGGAAGAAAGGAGCGCCTGTTCTCTCCCAGCACAAGGGGGACAGCACGGCCTCGTACCGAGAGCCCTGTGAGCTGCACGAGAAAGACTGGCAACAAATCACCTTCCATTGTGTCGGCTCGGAGTAGAGAGCCGGTCAGGTCTGCGTCCTCACATGGAGAGCCGTCCGGCTGGTGTGAGGAAGGATGCCGCAGAAAGAAGGAAAAAATAAACACGCCCACCGCCCGATGACGATGCGAAAAGGGTGGAGAGGGAAAAAATTGCAGGAACGCCCACGAATCTGGTCCGGCCATGACGGACAGATCTCTGTTCCAATGGCTAGCCTCCATTTATGGAGCTAGCCAATGGAAGCAGAGGCGGAACTAAGCCCCACACTGTAGAGACATAAGATTTCTCCTGGGCGGAGCTAGGAGCTCCGGCCCCAGGCGAAACCTAAAAAACAAGCCACGAGGCTGACTTCTTGAAACATTATGTTTGAAAATAATTCGCTGATGCATACGAAACATTTTGTCAGCTTACGGGGGGGGGGGGCAAAGAGTCCACCCATTGTTTACCACTGTATCGCTTTGTTATTACTCATTTCCTTGCTTCTCTTTAGTCGTCTCTTGCTAGCTTCACTTCCTCTTCGTGCATTTTTCCATTCACGTCACGCATAGCCCAAGTACGGCTTTCTTTCAGTGGCCAGTGTCCTTTCATTGCTCAGGGGCCTTCAGTGGTACTTTAATATATTTTAGTTGTAGCACTTCATAAGAGTGCATTTTCAGGCAGTCTTCTCCTGTTGCTTGCTCCATTATTTCTACCCATTTGTTGCACTGACACCTGCCCCTTTCCAAACCTCATCCCTGCACGGTTACTTGGACTACACCTGGTTCCATGTTCTTGCTTGCCCAGCCTTCTCCACTTGGTTTGCCCCAGTTCCCTCTCACCGGGGGGAGGGTGGTGGAGGGGTGAGGAAGGGAAGAGGGGAGAGAGAAATAAAATGCAGCATTGGCAACCCCAGTAGGTCTCCCCTTCATGAGCTCTACTGACTTTGTCAAAGTGTTTTTTTAGCCACGTTGAACAGCAGCACAACTGTTGTGCAGCATGGCTGAAAGTAAAGGGAGATGGTGGACCAAATTTTTAAAAAAGCACGCTGTGACATGGCTGTTATTTGTTTTTATTTTCAACTGTGCTGCCAACATGACAAAAAACACCTAACAGCTCTAATATTTATTTGGCTTTGTCAAAGTTTGACAAATTTTCTCTTTAAACAAATATGCAAGTTTAGAGACCTCAAACTGCAAACCTTTTAAATTGCAATACTCTAAAGTTATAAGCGGAGGCAAAAATTGAGAAAAACGAGTCGCATCAAATATCATAACATTATAACAAACCTACAAATAATGATAAGACCTAACTTTAAGAAAAGTGAACAGACCTATAACTATAGTGCAACATAACTGCAATTGAGAGGGGAAAGGTGATGCTTTGCCATCACGTTTGAGAGCGTAGCGTCATGACCTGTGAGCACACATTTACAACATAAGGATTGGACTGGAAAGTCTGAACCGGAAACATTGAGCATGAGAACTTAAACTTAATAAAGCAGGCACTGGCAAACCTAAGAGGCCTCACCCGGGAGAACGGTCTGTAGGTTGTGTCAATTTTCTTTTAAACATGTTCTACAGTAGCACAGCTGCTGTGTAGCGTGACTGTAAGAAAAAAAAAACGCTTGACCAATACTGGTTTAGCTCACTTGCATGATTACAGATACTGACAAAACATATGCAATTCAGTCTAAACCCCAGGCCAAAATGGCATTCCCCCCCAGGTCAGAAATTATCTTCCCAATAAAATGTGAAAAAACATTTTGGCATAGAGCCTCACGAGTTAGGTACAGCTCGAACTCTATAAGCGTGGGCTCTCAAATTTCTCAAATTCTTTTTTTAAGCAAAAGTGTCCTACACTATTTACACAAAGAGGAATAAAAACTGCCCAGTTCACACAAATATACAAAGAATGCAAATATATTTTTAATGCCAAGGTCATGCCACTCTTGGGGGGACTTGAACTGAGAATGTTTGCAGAATCTTATTAACATTAAAAAATAGGCATGGACATGTACATCAGAAATCTCAAACAAAAACAAAAAAACACTAATATTACGGTGGGCTCGAAGTTACCAGCAGTTAAACACTCTACTCCTCATGCCACTCCAACATCCCTGGTACACACCAGCATGAAACAAATGAAATCCGTAAAATTGTATGGAATCTGCGATGAAAGCACTTTGATGCAAGAATTGGTTCTTTGCACAACCGGTAAATAAAATAATCCTATCACTGAAATGATCGTGCAACGTGAATATTGTAAGCAATACCGAAGCGAAATGCAAAGAATAGTACATTATTTTACAAAAGCAGATCATGGCCCAAGATACAGTAGGGTTGAACAACTATAGATTTTGTGAAAGCTTCGCATCACGCTTGGAATAGGACTTTTAAAAGAGCAGAGATCCGTACTCTAAAAAAGAATATTCCTGTAAAATTACGCCATAGGACTTGAACTTCCTATATGGTCATGAGCATTTTCTTGCAGAGGACATAACTACGCGTTTGATTTAGAAGGAGCATGTTACAGACCGAAGGTCTGAAAAGGCCCCGAGCGACTCGTATTAAGTCAAATTCTGATGCGTGCACGACATGACCTGCAAAGTAATGATGGAAAGGCGGCCACCCTTTTAGAATCAAAGGATGTTCACACGGACAAGACGCACACATCACTTTCAGTAAATCCTTCTTAAAATATGCCGCACGGTAGATGAGGGAGCCTGGGAGATCTAGACAAAACAGAAATAGGACTCAATAAAGTCAACTTTAAAGGGGGAAATGAGAATCAGCAGTTGTAAACAGACGTTTTGCTTACAATTTAAGAAACAAAATTGCCTGAAACGCAATTTCAGAAGATACTTTGACAGCACATTACTATAAACGCTCAGCACGCGCAATATAATCAAACTAAGTATTAAACTCCAGTATAGAGAAATATGGCTACGGCGACTGTTCTGAGAGCAGCAGGTTTTAACCTCAGTGAGAGGCTACAAAGGGTCTTTCTACAGAAATCAACCCTAGACCAGCCCAGCTCCATAATCCAGCTAGGTATTCTCTTTGTAACTTTTCGAACAAAACCAGCTTCCTTCCTGGCCGGGGCAACATGAAATGTAACTGGATAAGAATCTGGCCATTGTTCTGTGCAGCCTCCTCTCCCGTCTGCAAACAAACAATCCAAGGAATGCCTTTGTGCACACTCCGCGCTGCTACAAAGAATACTGCGCGAGGAAGCGTCACTGCGCAGAACATGTTCCATTTGAAAGCAGACACTCACGCGCCTCGAACACTGCCAAATATTAGCTCGATCCAAACTAGAGCGAGAGCATGAATTCGAAGGCGCCAGCTAGAACTGGCCATACATGAGACTTCGTTGTCCCAGCCCTCGGATAGAAGTTTCCAGCCAGTGAAGTGTCTGAGGGCTTCACCACTGAATGCAGTGGAGCGCGCGCAGCAGCATAACGGCCTTGGAGCGAAGGACCCTCCTTACTGGCAAGCAGGTCACGGGCCAACGAAATCTTTAAATGGACATAACATTACTAAATAAATGACAATGCATGTGCCGTGCAAACCAACCCTTTAAAAAAATAAGCGTGAAATGGCCAACGTCGTTAACAAGATTCAAGGCATTTTCCTATTTAAGTGAAACTTGACGAAGAACTAAAAATCCATCGCAAAATAGACTTACTACATAATATGACGGAAACAATTGCCTTACAAAACGTTTTTAATGAGCATCTAATAACAGACTTTAGCTAGATACCGATTGGTCATAATGCTGGATGAGGAGCAATCGAGATACAAACATAAAAAATATTTACCGCGAATCTGGTGGTCCTGGACACACCATTCCTGAAATCATTCAGATGACTCCAGGAAGATTCAAATAATAAACTCCAGTCTTTATAAACTCCAGTCTGTATGCACCAGTGATAAAATGTATTTGGTAACAGACACAGGCATTCCGCCTGCAGTAAGTGCTGGCAAAGCCAATAGGTTTATTGGCTGCCAATGCAGGCCTGCCGGGTTTGCCAATGCGGTGCAATACAGGGATTTAAAAAAATTAAATAATATGATGTGTATGTGCTACGGCACTACGGAGGTCGAGCACAAGGACAAATACATGCATATGCCCCACAACGCACAACCCGCATGATGCACTCGTCTTTTTTAATTCACTCTTCCAAGAAGGGAGGCCCACGTCAATCTTGGAGGGAATAATTACATATCTTTCCATCCTAATTATGCTCGAGGATTTCAACTTCACTCCATTACACCTATATAAGCATTTACTGCAAGCAGCTGTGATTTGCACATTAACTCTGACTGCCATGCAAGTCACACACCACACAGGAGAGCAGGAAGAACTCCAATCAGCGATGAATTGGTACACACCCCTCAGTTCCCCAGTGAGGGTAATTAGAGTCCATGGAGTAGGCTTCCGTCGGGCACACAGGGAGCCAGAAAAATGACCAAAAGAACCCTGCAGCCAGGGCGGTGAGGCGAAATGAGAATTGTAAGGCTTACCCCACCGCAGGTCCCATCGGTGATAGCAGGCATGAATGAGGGCCCTCACAACAACAGCAACCCGTCCAGCCCAGTGCCGCTTGCCCAGTCTCAGCAGTGAAAGAAAGGCTTTAGCCAGGTGAAAAATTGGGGCAAGCCCCAGTGCGTATGCAGGCATCAAACAGCAGCACAGGCAGGGGATCGGGGCCTCTTTTGGTGTACAGACACTGCTCTCTGTAATGAAGGCCAACTAAGGCGACAGCGTCCCCCTCACCGGCAACTGGCACCAGGGCCGCCGCCACCCCCCCACCCCTCTTCTCCTCCCCCCCCCCCCCCCCCCCCAAGACAAGGTACAGGGTTCACCCCTTCATCCAGTCAGCCGATCACGTATTGCCACCCGTTCCACCAGGCACTGCATGACATTCACCTCTAAGACACTGGCTCCGTCGGCAGTAGAGCATCCAGCAGTGAAGGTTGGGCCTCCGCACTAGGCCTCGGACCTTAAGACCACATCAAATGTCCCTTCTCAGGGGGTCTCCTCAGGCATGGACTAGGGCACCAGCCCCCTGTGGCACAGCACTTCAGGATCCCCCGGGGCCCAGTCCATCGCAAAGGAGGAATCGCACCCGCTGGGTCAAGAAGCAGCCTCGCGGATGGGTAAAGGAGCTTAGTCTGGCTACCCAGCCCCACAGGAGTGCCAACTCTACTCAGCACACCCTCTGTAAGCCAGGCCAGATATCTCTGGCAGCAGGGGGGCCAGAGGCACCAGAGGGATGAAGGGGTTGCCCCCCTGCCGCACCTCAAATCTCAGACTAAGTCCAGTATAGAGCGCGGTCCCCGTACATCAGCAGGATTGAGTCAGTGATACTCCACACTAGCGTGCAGGCTTGGGCAGCTTGCTGCACCTCAAATATTGGGAGAGGAGTTGGCCTTACGGCTAGGGCGCTCGACCTCGGACCTGGGTTAGAGTTTTGGTAACTACGGCAAAACCTCCTGTGATTCTGGGCAAATCACTTAATCTCCCCGTGCCTAAAATGAATGTGTGTCCGTCCTCATGCAACGTAACTGGGGCTATGTAAAGCGCTCTGATACCTGATTCGGTTCGGGTCTAGTTCGCGCTATATAAAACTCTGCAAATAAATAAATAAATGCATAAATAATGGCCAAGCATGGGCAGCAGACATTCTATGCCCCTAAGTGCATGACTCCAAATGTGGCAAACAATACGGACATTAGTTCCACAATAGTCACCGGTGGATGGGAAGGATAATTGTAGGAGAACACACAAGCTGGTCCACCATAAACCTTCAAGAAAATTCTTCTAACTACCTCTGCAGCCACACTAGTGAGAAGAATCAACAATTCCTTAACCACAGGAATATTTCCAGATCTTAAAAAATTTCATATATATGCCCATTACTAAAGAAAACAAACTTGGACCCGCTTAACTACTGACCACTACAGACCAATAACAAATGGACCTTTCCTGGACAAACGGACAGAAAGAGCAGCATTCTCCCAGATATCACAATTCATTGAAGAGTATTTCAGACTTCCAAACAGGATTCCGTCCAGGAAGAGGCAAAGAATCTTACCTCATTGCCATCTGGGATGACCATCAGAACACAGGTGACTGAAACAGGCACTGCACTACTTTTCTTGGACCACTCAGCTGCGTTTGACACGGCTGACCACAGTGCTCTAAACAAAGCCTCTACGAAGCCGGCATAGAGGGAACTGCTCTAGACTATCGCATCCTTCTTTCAAAGCAGAACAAATGCCATTCATACACCCCCCTTTTCTAGTCACAAAAGAAGGGGTCCCTCCAGGCTCTATCATCCCACCCATGCTATTCAACACCTACATGAATACATTTCTGGCACAGATCTATCAATTTCATCTCACATGCTGTAACTATGCAGATGACACACACATACTCCTTTCACTGGAAAGCCCCAAAGACATTGGAAATTCACACATTTCAGTTGACTTGGAGCTGCTGATTAGGGGATGACATGGAGCCATCTCAAATTGAACGCTTCCAAAACGGAAATACTCGCATGTGGCGATGGAAAAAAATTATGACCCACTCGCTACATGTCCGGACGACTTGGAAACACCATATAAAGCAGTGGTTCCCAAACTTTTGACTCCTGAGGACCCCCATTGAGTCACTACTGGAAGCCGGGGACCCCCAAGCAATTTGTACCATTTAAATTTCAAACATTTACACAGTCATTCGCAAAAAAATACACAAAGAAGTGCACATCAAGCAAATACTCGAATTACTAAAGATTTTTTATTGGAAAAAATGGCAAAAATCACAACAATTTAATGGGAAGGTTGGTGCTACATCTTGGTGACTAACTTTTGAATGTTTGTTTTCATTTCGCGGTATGAGGCTCCTACTCCTGACATGGCTGGACTGGAAACCCAAAGCAGCCCTGGCAAATGTTGTCAGATCAGTCCCCATATGGTGCACACCAAGTGCAGTGAGTGAGCCTGGCCATTACAAAGGGGGCTAAATGGGGGCCCCTCCCCCAAAGAACATTAGGGAAAAGGGTACATTTTACTACACATTTGTCATTATATATTGAATTGTATTAGCTTTCAAAGCATAGTAAATGATGATCTTACTGTGCACCAGGATATGACAATCTTTGTTGGGGGTCTTTAATGATTCCCCCACTATCACCCTCCAACAGTGCCTCTTATCTCTCCATAGCCACTCTGTCAAATGTATTTCATTTGTTTCATAGCAAGTCTCACACCAGTGTAGGGTGTCATAGCACTTTTCACCACATACATAAACAAAGAATTAATCATACATGTGTAAATAAGTGTATAGAGCAAGTTACATAAGGCAAAGAGGACTTCAAGGTGTAGGATTCACATGTCATACATACTGCTAGGCTTTCCTTAAGAGTGCTTGATCTAGAGAAGTACAAACTCAGGATTCAGAACATAACACATAGCATGGACTTTAATAATAAGAATGTATTTATACCCAAACAAACCTTTTTTAGTAGCATCAGGATAATGAAAGACTGGGAAAAACATAACTTACTAACTTGTACCATGCAGTTTGCATGCAGCTCTTTGATGGCAGTTTATAGCACACTATGCTAGATTACAATTGTAACTTATGAACTTCACAGTGCCAACAGAATCCAATGACAAAAGCAGTAAACACTGAGCTAAGCACATAAAATATAGTTTTTGAAATGCATGGTACACGTTTTAGCGCAGTGGGGGAATATGCCTGCTGCAAACTCAGATTACTCAAAGCTGCCCCTGGACAAAACTCCCATCTCTCTCCAGAAAGTACATTGATCACCAGAGTAATCTTGACACTTTTATTGTCGCTAGAAACCTGCTGATTATACAATAAACTTTGCAGTGCTTTTACAACTGCTGCCTGCGGACCCCCTGGGAATGTGTCACGGACCTCTGGGGGGTCTAGGGACCACAGTTTGGTAACCACTGATCTAAAGCATCTAAGGAAGTAGAAAACCTCGGAATAACAATGGACTCCAAGCTATCAATGAATGCCCAAGTAGACAAACTAGCAAGATCAAGCTTCATTACTATAAAAACTCTGCGATGCATCTTCTCCCACCTGGGATTTCCAAACAAGGTCCAGGCTACTAGCTCTTGTTCTGTCTAAACTCTATTACACCAATAGCCTCTACCATGGATGATCTTTAACAACTATGAAAAGACTACAACGGATTGAGAACTCTGCTGCCAGACTACTCTTCCATATAAAGTTATAAAGCCACAAGCCCATACCTCCCCTTCCTTGAAGGCACTACATTGGTTATCGGTTGCCAGAAGATCCACATTCAAGTCGGTTTGCATCACGCACAAAGCGATACATGGAACTGGATCACTCTTCATCAGGAATAACAATCACCAAATACATTTAAAAGGAACCTCCGCTATAGATTGGCATCTCGCCTCAAAATTCCAGCATACAAGAAGAAAAAACATAGGTGGCACATCCTTCTCTGTTCAAGCAGCCAAACTATGGAACTCCTTACCCCCAATAGTAACATCCACGGATAACTAACTTATCTTCAAAAGGCTACTCGAGACTAGCTCTTCCCCATATAACTACCATAGTCAAAAAAATACAGCATATCCCTGTGTATATAATAATTTATTTGGACTATTGGTGTAGACCTACATGTGTGCATTGCGTTGTATAAACGAATATAATAGTCATGTTTAAAAATATATAGATATTTGTTAGTTCTGCCTAACAAATGTACATATTACTTCTGGTTATACTATTCTATGGTTAACATGTATACAGGTCACTGCATAAAGAAGTACATCTTATAACTTTATCTACAATTGTTATACTATTAATTACAAAAAAAATTAACACATTTGCGTAAAGTACAGCAACACTTGTAAATCTCAGTTTATTAGACACAAATTAAATCTACATATTTTACCTTCCCTATACACATAATTTCAGTGTACTTTTGTCTTTATATTTATTACTTTACTTCTAATTCAGCATCTCCAATACACTACTGTATATCTCACCCTATACCTCCATCAATATATCCTCTACCTCCACTCAGGTTCATCCCAAACCCCATTCTACTACAATGAGCCAGAAAATAACCTTTTCTAGACTCTTCCCTCCTCTACCCTCCCTGCAGCATCTCAAACCTACTTTACAATTCAGATCTCCAAAACAAGCCTTTCTAAATCCTTTCCTTCCGACTTCCCCCACCTCCCCATTACTCATCCCAACCCCCCTCCTACTGATATGATCTCCAAAAAAAAACACTTTCTAGACCCTACCCTCTTCCATCTCTCCACTATCCCTTCTGAATGCAACTAACAGACTCACATGTCCATCGCTCAAATGTATTTCATATTTCTTTGTACTAATTCACCACTAATCCTGTTTTGGTTCTGGAGTAGAGTGCTACGCGCCGAAAAGCGCTCCAATACCTCATCAGGGGTAGCAAGCACTATATAAATACAAACCCTTCCCTCCACTATACTTTTACAATCCAAATAGACTAGCATGTTCACCGCTCAAATTCATTTCTTAGCTTCCTATACTAAGTCATCAAGAATACTCCTAGCGTCTGGAGTAGCATGCTACTCGATGAAAAGCGATTAGATGCCTCGTCAGGGGTAGTAAGCGACATATAAAGTTAATTACAATATGTAAGGGGCCCTCAGGAGACTGCTGCGAGGCATAGTGCTAAAATACATCTTAGCTGCCAGAGCCTTAAAAATTTTTTAAAAAAAGCAGGAACAGAAGATGCTACACTTAATCTTTATTCGGCATTAGTCGCAGCCATAAAGAAGCAACATTAAAAGAATAAAAGGTCAACAACAGGTTCATTTATTATCAGCACAACGCCAAATTGCAAAAATTCCCAAGTTAACATTATAAACATTAGGCACGTCCCTTCATCAAGTGAGAGTACAGATACAGTAGATACAGAAACCTATCAAGTTAGTTGACATAAAATGGCCAAGGGTTAACATCAAGAACAAATTAATTTGAGCCATCTTAACACAAAGTGTGCAAATTCAACAATTGCCATATATTTTTAATCGTGAAAAACAAACTGTGAGGAGGGTCAAAGGGGAAATGATTTAAAGACCTGTCAACTCATGCCCCTATAGTCAGAATTAATACACAGAAAGAGTTGACCAGGTCTAAGGTGGTGTGCTGCCCTGAACAGTGAACGAGGGTCACAGGTACATGTGTCAAAAGGGTTTTATTGAGTCACACTGGGCCAGACAATTCCCATCAGACCACCCTTGTGGTGGCATTTCATCATATGGGGATAAGTGGTCGCTCCATAAACCGCCCATATCTTTGCGTGGCGGTGCGACAGTGAAGAGCGGTACACTGAGCCACAGTCATGCTCCAAGAAAAAGAAATGGTGAGATAAGTGCAGTGCTCTAGAAAAAATGTGCTAACTAAAATTGACTACCTAAACTAGGGAGAGTACCTATAGAGGTTGGCGTAGGTGTCAAGATTAAAAACACGCCTAGTAGTGGATGAGTGAAACTACATATTGGCGTTGTGTAGAGTGGTCAACTAGTTTCAGCTTAGCGGAGTATTACTCCAGCTTTCATCAGGACCTTATGGTAATAAGCTACTGCGACAAGGTGTGTTAAGTGTACAGAACAAAATGTAGGGTACATGCATTTACGCTGAAGGAAATCATATATCTCCCCAAAGCTTGGAACTTCAATGTCCACAGGAGACAGAAAGGGAATCTTCTTCCTGTCCAGCTTTGTGTGGGTGAAAGCCCCACCTCGCCCGGCAACCGCTCGGGAGAATGAGGCCCCGCTCTGCTTAGGGTGCTTCTGACATCCTTCAGGAGTTCCCATGCTGGTGCCTCACACTTCTTTTCTATCTCTGTTATCAGGGCCTTGAGAGAGGTCATTTGATTGGACAGTTTGGTGATATTTGCATTTTCTACCATGGTAATTTTCTTCTCTATCTCCTCCAGTCTTCTGTGCAGTGTTTGCTCATTTTCTTTCAGAAGCTGCCGTAGTTTTTCAAACTCGGATTCAATTTTCTTCTTCTCAGTTCTTAGCATATCATCCTCTGATCCTCTGCACAGAACAGCAGATGTGCAGAGGATCAGAGGATGATATGCTGGGTCTGCCGGGAGTCCAAGGAGCATAAAACTCACTCAGCAAGTCCTGTAGAGGAGGCTGCAGAGGAGCACAAGGTAAAACTTCAAGAGTGGCTGCACTTTCTAAGGAAAGAGGAGGAATATATTCTGGAGTCAAAAGACAAGGAAGAGGAACAATATAAAACCTTGAGGAACAAGCTAAGAACTGAGAAGAAGAAAATTGAATCCGAGTTTGAAAAACTACGGCAGCTTCTGAAAGAAAATGAGCAAACACTGCACAAAAGACTGGAGGAGATGGAGAAGAAAATTACCATGGTAGAAAATGCAAATATCACCAAACTGTCCAATCAAATGACCTCTCTCAAGGCCCTGATAACGGAGATAGAAAAGAAGTGTGAGGCACCAGCATGGGAACTCCTGAAGGATGTCAGAAGCACCCTAAGCAGAGCGGGGCCTCATTCTCCCGAGCGGTTGCCGGGCGAGGTGGGGCTTTCACCCACACAAAGCTGGACAGGAAGAAGATTCCCTTTCTGTCTCCTGTGGACATTGAAGTTCCAAGCTTTGGGGAGATATAGGACTTCCTTCAGCGTAAGTGCATGTACCCTACATTTTGTTCTGTACACTTAACACACCTTGTCGCAGTAGCTTATTACCATAAGGTCCTGATGAAAGCTGGAGTAATACTCCGCTAAGCTGAAACTAGTTGACCACTCTACACAACGCCAATATGTAGTTTCACTCATCCACTACTAGGCGTGTTTTTAATCTTGACACCTACGCCAACCTCTATAGGTACTCTCCCTAGTTTAGGTAGTCAATTTTAGTTAGCACATTTTTTCTAGAGCACTGCACTTATCTCACCATTTCTTTTTCTTGGAGCATGACTGTGGCTCAGTGTACCGCTCTTCACTGTCGCACCGCCACGCAAAGATATGGGCGGTTTATGGAGCGACCACTTATCCCCATATGATGAAATGCCGCCACAAGGGTGGTCTGATGGGAATTGTCTGGCCCAGTGTGACTCAATAAAACCCTTTTGACACATGTACCTGTGACCCTCGTTCACTGTTCAGGGCAGCACACCACCTTAGACCTGGTCAACTCTTTCTGTGTATTAATATATTTTCATCACCTCTGGAATGTCTAGATTTTAGTGCAGCTCTTAAAAAGTTAACCACACGAAACAGCATACTGGCATTGGGCAAAAGCTGTAGATACACTATCGCTACACGGGCATGCCTAAATCTCATTTCTTTTAAAAGCAATTTAAGAAACAGTCGCCTTGGATGCGTAAAATATTTACATTGAAAAACAAAATGTAGGGTATCCTGTGGAGACCTATTGTCGCAGCCACAGGGACCTCTATCTTCTACATGTGTGACAAAGCCGGAGGGTAATGCCAGTAGATGCAACAAGTTCAGTCTAAAACGGGTTATTAAAAATCTTTCATGAGCATGTGTTAAAATCAATAAATAGGCCCAAAAAAAAGTGAGACCC